>NC_069499.1:1008825083-1008947583 GCF_027579735.1 Bombina bombina | reverse complement strand
ATGTAGCTCTGAGTTCGAGAAGATTTGAATGAAGTTACTGGTGTGTGATGGGCCAAAGACCGTGTGCAAATTGACCTTTACAGATGGCTCCCTATACCGACTTGCTGGAATCTGAAGAATAATCCTCTTTGAATCTAAAAGCGGAAGCCCCTTGGAAAGATTTGAAGTCTGAATCTACCATATTAGATACTTCCTGAGAAGATGGAGGAAAAGCAATGTACTGTGAAAGACTTTGATGTTTGTTCCAATGTCGTAGGAAATGTAGCTGCATAGATCGCATCTTCCATCTAGATCATTTTACCAGACAGATTACGGATATCATATAACCCAACATCTTCATCCAAGTTCTCACTGAGAGACGCCGGCAAAGCTGAAGATTTTTTGAAGTAAGTTCCAAGAGTTAAAATTTGTTGTAGAGGAAGTGAGACCAATTGTCTAACAGTATTGAGACAAATTATTGGGAAGGGATTAAACCATTAAAATACCAGGAATTTCAGAGAAAAAAAAATGTGCCTAGAGCCATGTTTGTTTGTTTTTTATATTATTTTAAGTAAACAACTCAAATGCGATTTTATATATATATAAAAACACCCTTTCACAATCTTTGGGTTTCTCACTGAAATTATTTACATACCGATTATGTGGTCATAACACAAATGGTTGTAAAAGCTTTTCTTGGATCTCTTTTGTTTGGCGGTAGGCACGCGGCCCGGGGCTGTGCACTGACAGGCTTGGAACAGAGTCAGAGAGCAGAATTTTCATAGTTTGCGCCTAAACCTTTTCTTTAGTGATTTATTTTTAGAGTGCTCTGTTTATCTTTCATTTGATGCTCTGCTGAGCCAGGGAGCAGCTCTAGGCATGAGCTTCCTAATTAATGCAGTGCAGTTTACATATTTTGTGTGTGTGTGTGTGTCTCAGTGTTTTTGTGTGTGTGTCTGAGTGTGTTTTTGAGTGTTTGTGTGTGCATCTAAGTATGTTTTTAAGTGTGTCTGAGTATTTGTATGTGTGTCTGCTTTCTGGGGGGGGGGGGGGTGACACCATAACTTACCGACGCCACTGTATAGAAATATACTTGCTTTTATATTCAGGACTAGGTGAAATTAAATATTGGGGGCCCAGAGACAATGTTAAGAGGGAAAGGGCTGGGCATGTTTAACTGGTCTCTAAATTCACAAAATAAATGGAAGGACAACAGAACAAAAAAAATATTGTACACCTTGTATTATAGGATCCTTTTAGTTGTACTCTCCAATAGCGAGCTGCATTTTGTTATAGATATGAAACCGATGTGTAAAATAAGTGCACACAAAAATGTACTATACTGTGTACAAGCAGCAAGATCTAGTTTGTGGATTTAAAAAAAAAGACAAGATGAAACTGTCTGACAGGTGCGTACAAAATTCTCTCCTATCTTTAAATATATTCGGCTAGATTACGAGTTTTTGACGGTAATGGTGTGCGGTGCTAACGAGCCTTTTTTTCTCACCGCTCACTTAAGACAACGCTGGTATTACGAGTTTTCTGCAAGCCGGAGTTAGCCTCAGAAAAGTGAGCGTTGAGCAAAATTTAGCTCCACATCTCACCTCAATACCAGCGTTGCTTAAGTCAGCGGTGAGCTGGCTGAACATGCTCCTGCACGATTTCCCCATAGGAAAAAATGGGGCTGAGCTGGCTGAAAAAAAAAATAACACCTGCAAAAAAGCAGCGTCCAGCTTCTAACGCAGCCCCATTGTTTCCTATGGGGAAAATAAATTTATGTCTACACCTAACACCCTAACATGAACCCCGAGTCTAAACACCCCTAATCTTACACTTATTAACCCCTAATCTGCCGCCCCGACATAGTCGCCACCTACATTATATTATTAACCCCTAATCTGCCGCTCCGGACACCGCCACCACCTACATTATACTTATGAACCCCTAATCTGATGCCCCCAACAACGCCGAACCCTACATTATATTTATTAACCCATAATCTGCCCCCCCCAATGTCGCCGCAACTATATTAAATTTATTAACACCTAATCTGCCGCGGCCAACGTCGCCGCCACTATAATAAATTTATTAACCCCTAAACCTAAGTCTAACCCTAACATCCCCCTAACTTAAATACATCTAAATAAATTTACTATAATTAACTAAAATATTCCTATTTAAAACTAAATACTTACCTGTAAAATAAACCCTAAGTTAGCTACAATATAACTAATAGTTACATTGTATCTATCTTAGGATTTATATTTATTTTACAGGCAACTTTGTATTTATTTTAACTAGGTAGAATAGTTATTAAATAGTTATTAACTATTTAATAGCTACCTAGTTAAAATAAGTACAAATTTACCTGTAAAATAAATCCTAACCTAAATTACAATTACAGCTAACACTACACTATCATTAAATTAATTACATAAACTACAATTAACTTAAATAAACTAAAGTACAAAAAAAACCCCCACTAAATTACAGAAAATAAAAAAATAATTAAATTTTTTTAAGCTAAATACACCTACTCTAATCCCCCTAATAAAATAAAAAAGTCCCCCAAAATAATAAAATTCCCTACCCTATACTAAATTACAAATAGCCCTTAAAAGGGCCTTTTGCGGGGCATTGCCCCAAAGTAATCAGCTCTTTTACCTGTAAAAAAAAATACAATACCCCCCAACATTAAAACCCACCACCCACACACCCAACCCTACTCTAAAACCCACCCAATCCCCTCCAGAGGGGCAGAAGTCTTCATCCGATCCGGCCAGAAGAGGACATCCAGACCGACAGAACTCTTCATCCAGGCGGCATCTTCTATCTTCTTCCATCCGGAGCGGAGCGGGTCCATCTTGAAGACATCCGATGCGGAGCATCCTCTTCCATCCGACGGCGAATGAAGGTTCCTTTAAGTGACGTCATCCAAGATAGCGTCCCTTCAATTCCGATCAGCCAATCGGAATTAAGGTAGGAAAAATCCTATTGGCTGATGCAATCAGCCAATAGAATTGAAGTTCAATCCTATTGGATGTTCTAATCAGCCAATAGGATTGAACTTCAATTTTATTGGCTGATTGGATCAGCCAATAGGATTTTTTCTACCTTAATTCCGATTGGCTGATAGGATTCTATCAGCCAATCGGAATTGAAGGGACATCATCTTGGATGGCAGATTAGGGGTTAATAAAATTTAACTAGTGTTTGCGAGGCGGGAGTGCGGCGGTTTAGGGGTTAATATATTTATTACAGTGGCGGCGATGTCCAGTCGGCAGATTAGGGGTTAAATAATTTATTTAAAGGGACAGTATACTATAAAATAGTTTTTCCCTTAACGTGTTTCCAATTACTTTTTTAACCAGATGCAGAGTATAAAATGTATGAGATTTGCTTTTTTAAGGCTTATTTGTGTATATGAATTAGTTGATTTTGTGTTTTGAAGCCACAACCTAATAAAATGGGTTGAACTTGTAGGTATAATCAGATCTCATTACTGTATCACATTGTGTACATATACCTGCTTCTTTATCTTATATCTGTCCGTAAACCAATCACCAATACTTGGAGAGAACAATGGAAAATTAACATTTTATTACCTTATGTCTTCTATAACCCACTGGGAGTATAATTTCTTCTACTGGCTGTGTTAACACAGCTTGGCCTTGAGGCCAAAAACTTTCAGGATGGGTGGGGATACCACAGGCTAAATAAACTATTTCAAATGCCAATATAAGGGTAATGGAAAAACTTGTAAACAATTTAATTTAATACACTCCAGCAGGTAAAGTTAATAATTGGGAATAAATTAAAGGGGAATTTTTTTTTTGAGTAAACTGTCCCTTTAAGTGTTTGCGATGCGGGGGGGGGCTCGGTTTAGGGGTTAATAGGTAGTTTATGGGTGTTTGTGTACTTTTTAGCACTTTAGTTAAGAGTTTAGTTACGGCGTTAGCCCATAAAACTCTTAACTACTGACTTTTAAATGCGGTAGGAGTCTGGACAGGAGAGGGTCTACCGCCCACTTTTTCAAGCAATCGTAATACCGGCGTTAGGAAAATCCCATTAAAAAGATAGGAAACGCAATTGACGTAAGGGGATTTGCGGTATGCGAAAATCACAAAGAAAAAGTGAGCGGTACACCTGTACCTGTCAGACTCTTAATACCAGCGGGCGTTAAAAAGCAGCGTTGGGACCCCTCAACGCTGCTTTTTAAGGCTAACGCAAGGCTCGTAATCTAGGCGATTGTTTGCATAACACACCACATATTTGCATGCTAGGGATTTATAACCATATTTACAGTCACAGCCATATTTACAGTCACAGGAATTTTGTCTAAGTATTTATCTACCTAGAAGAAATGTTGTATGTTGCTGATGTCGTAGATACATATTATTGTCACCTAATGTTAAACTACCTTAAAATTTTGAAGTGGTGCTCCAAATTTAAGATACTGGTTATATCAAACATAGATACAATTTTAATATAGCAATGAAGTCAAATGAGCAACTGTGATCTGATTGCCGTTTTCTTTCACTTCAAAAATGTATGGTTATTAACAGACAAGTATTTTAAGTTTGTAAAATGTTGTCAATTGGCCTCCATATCTCACTATGCTTTAACAAGATTTTTCTTTGTCTAGTTTAGAATTTTGTTTGTGACTGGTGGCTCTTTTTAGGAGAAAAAAACATGGGAGAATTTGTAGACACTGGATTCTCACTATGCAAATGCTCTGTAAAGTGCTCACAAATCCAAAGCAATGTGAGATGACTTATCTTAGCAAAACTTCAGTGAGGAAAACACAAAATTAGGTCAAATTTCAAAATTAAATATATTATTTCAGTTTAGTCTAACAGATGTTTTAATCAAACATGTGCCTTAATTTTATATATATATATATATATATATATATATATATATATATATATATATATATATATATATATATATATATCTGCAATATCTAGTGCAACACTTCTCAACCTAACACAGGAACAGATAAAGCTAATAAGAAATAAAATGGTCTGTGTGATCCTGCCCTCTTAAAAGCAAGTCTGCCTAGAAACACGGATACCTTATTTAATGGTGTCTGTCTTTATAACCTTTTCCAGAGCAACCTCTCAGGTGACTAAATATAGAAAGAGACACAACAAACTTAATGCTAAATATAAAGTTGATTCATGACCCTGATCTGCAAGCCAATTGATATTTATGGCCTTGGCAGTATATGCCAAGAACCACTGATTATTTTATTGGTTAATACATAGAAGTGGGATCTAGTTGCTCCTAATCCGTTCATTGTTAGAAAGTCTATTGACATGGTATCTCACCAGGAATATCAATAATGAGCCAACCGTCATCCTCTTCCTCTGTTACAAAATGTTTTGGTTCCACTGGATTGTCAGCTGGTTCTTCACTGAAGAAGAGTCTAGTAAGTCGCTGGAACATGATTTTGGATATAAAAAAGGGGTGGGTGCAACGTCTGGAAGTGGAAGCTGAAGGGACGGTAAACTAAAAACAGCAGGTAAGTGCAGTCCTGCAACGTCAGCAGAGTCCACTGGAAGGAAGTGTAAACATCCAGTCTCTGTATGGCTTGGTTAAAGTAGCCCTGCAATAAAGGAAAAATAAATGTTATCATATAAATCACCTGATCAACCCACTATGTTTTCTTGGATCTGTTTGACAATGAAGCATAAACACTACAATGCTCTAATACAGGTTTAAAAGGGAAGTTAAGTGTTTTTTCCCCTGAAAAGGGGCATTTACAATGTATTATGGATTTAAAAAAAATTCTGACAAATTTTAAAAAGTTTTGTTTATTTTCCCTCCTCCTGTATCATGTGACAGCCAATCTCAAATGCATACACGCTTATTCTGTGAAGTCTTGCACATGCTCAGTAGGAGCTGGTGACTCAAAAAGTGTAAATATAAAAGACTGTGCACATTTTGTTAATGGGAGTAAATTGGAAAGTTGTTTAAAATTGCATGCTCTATCTGAATCATAAAAGTTTAATTTTGACCCTTCAATTGTGGTATTCTGCATACATGCTAGAAATTATTTGTTTAATTGCTGGCTACTTTATTTTAAAGATGGAACAATCTGAGGCAGGGTTCTTCAAACCATTGGTTGCAACTTGTGAGTGTGGTGTGTGTGGATTGTTTGAGAGTATGTTTGGGGTGTGCGCGTTTTATTACCTTTACAACACTTTCATGTTCGACTACAATCAGAAATAAAAAGTAGACACACACACATTTTAGTCACTTTGCCAAAAATCGCAGCTATCTTGTGGTATATTAATTAAGAGATTTTCAGACCAAGCATAAAAATAGGGTTATGACGGTATGTGGTATCATGGCACTGGGTCTTGGGAAAAAAGTTTGAAGAACCCGGATCTGAGGGTATAATCAGAGCTAAAACTAGCAGGTATGGCAGAAAACCCCTCCCTATTTTTCTTTAAAAAGGCACATGTTAAAAACCTGAGGTTTCCCCAGTAGTGGTAGTGGGGGGTGGACTGCAGGATCATATCCCCAAATTAATCGGCTTCATAATTTAGCCAAAAGATACCCAGACAAATAAGTGTGGACAGATCTGGCTCTCTTTTTTTCAGGCTGAGAACCAAACTGCCTAATATTTAACTACAATCAAATTAAATAAAGACACCTCATTGATATGTTTCCTCTGAGAAGAGAAAAAAAACAATATGATCATTCTGAAAAATACCATGGTAGCAGTGAGAGAGCCAAAGGCAGCAGGGAAAATGTTTAACTCAGCCACACCTAATTTCTACTTGCCCCCATATTAGTTCTTAAACGGCAGGAACACCCTTCCCCCACTCACTAATACTGCACTGACCCATCAGAGAGATTAATCACTGAAACGGTTATTAGTGCATCTGCATCCAGTTATGGGATTAACCTCTCTGCTGCCAGAGAGGAGAACAAAATACAGTGGATATACAAAAATTGACAACATACCACAGACACATGCAGTACATTTAAAATATGGTTGTAGCCTGTAATAACATTTTTTTTCTTCTAAATTCATACGTTTTTAAGAAATCAGATAAATTTTTGCATTTAATGGATTCCTAATTTCAGAAAAAAAAGGACAACTCAATGCAGTAGAATTACATAATTATCAAGTACATAATAAAAAGAATGATTTAACGCCTGCTCTGAATATTAAATAAGCAGTAGACTTTTTGATGACAAATTTATTTTTCTCCCATTTTTCCGACCCCTGTACCATGTGATAGACATCAGCCAATCACAGACTAGTATAAGTATACCCTGTGAGCTTGTGCACATGCTCAATATGATCTTTTCCCTAGAAAGTGTGAACATAAAAGATTGTGCAAAATGTGATAATAGAAGTAAATTGGAAAGTGTCTAAATACTGCATGTTCTTTCTGAATCATAAAAGTTTATTTTGACTAGAGAGAGTGTCTCTTTAAGCTATTAATATAATGGCAAAAATACGATATACCTTTATCATCATGCAATTAGGTCTCCTCCTACAAAAGTATGCATACAGTGAGAGGGGGTTAAAGATATATAACCATATATGACAATTGTGCCAATGAGGAGTAATGATATGTAGGTATGCTCCAATCACTAAATGCTTATTGGAAGTGGCATCGGGGTTGTGGGTATGGGTTAAACACATTGTAAATAATTATTTAATTTAAAAATACAATTATAACCTCCATATCACTGACTATTTATGTACTGCAAATGACAGAAGACATCATTTGACAGTCAAATCCTGAGGCAGAATCAAGTGAACTCAGCACCAACGGATAGGGTTGTTTAGTTTTTCAAATGTTTATGTCTGTGTAGTGGTTATAATATGTATACTATCATTAAAGGGACACTCAATCAAAATTAAACTTTCATTATTCAGAAAGAGCATGCCATTTTAAACAACTTTCCAATTTACTTCCATTAACTAAATGTGCACAGTATTTTTATATTTAAACTTTTTGAGTCACCAGCTTCTACTGAGCATGTGCAAGAATAAGTGTGTATGCATTTGTGAATGGCTGATGGCTGTCACATGGTACGTGTATGCATTTGTGATTGGCTGATGGCTGTCACATGGTACAGGGGGAGTGGAAAAAGACATAACTTTTAAAATTGTCAGAAAAAAAAAAATCTGCTACTCATTTGAAGTTCAGACTAAGGGCTAGATTTATCAACCCTGAGGCGTACATACGCCTTAGCTCGCCTGTGGCGGGGCGCAATTACCCGCAGGTAATTAACATTGCACACAAGCGCAATTTTGCGCTCGCGTGCAATCCCGCCCCCTGCCAATCACGCGCGGGCAGGAGCTGTCAATCTCCTCGGTAGGACTCGACCGAGGAGATTGAATTTTGCCAGAATAGATGTGGCGAAGATGTTAGGGAAGCAGCAGTCTGGTGACCGCTGCTTGATAAATCGCGGCGAGCAAGTTCTTGTGAGAACTTGCTGCCGCAGGGGCTTGATAAATCTAGCCCTAAGTGCTATTGCATTGTCTTGTTATCTTTCAGTTGTTGATTATGCAAATCCACTGTGTTGACTGGTCCTTTAAGTCAGGCCTACAACATATTTCCCATACCAGAGGGTTGTTTTAACACTTATACAGTATGTTAAAGGACCAGTAAACACAGCAGATTTGCATAATCAACAAATGCAAGATAACAAGACAATACAATAGCATTTACTCTGAATCTCAAATGAGTAGTAGATTCTTTTCTAACACATTTCAAAGTTATGTATATTTCCACTCCCCCTGTACCATGTTATAGCAATCAGCCAATCACAAATGCATATACGTATAGTCTGAGTTCTTGCACATGCTCAGTAGGAGCTGGTGACTCAAAAAAAGTGTAAATATAAGAGACTGTGCACATTTTTTTTAATGGAAGTAAATTGGAAAGTTGTTTAAAATTACATGCTGTATCTGAATCATGAAAATATAATAAAACCTGAGTGTCCCTTTAAAGGTTGCTCAGTCAGTGATATAGGAAAGCACTACCAGTGTATACAGGTAAGTCTCACACCACATTTCTAAATCAGATTCATAGCGGCTTAGGAAAAATACAAATATTCAAATATATTTCCACTGTTTCCATAGGGTGTTTTCAAAATACAAATAATTGAAATGCAGATACAATTAGGGTACGCACAGTAGTGTGTGTGTAGGTGTGATGAAAGGTGATAAAAAAAAAAAAAGCAGAGCCCCAAAATATATCTACTTGTTGAAAATAAGCTAAGCTATCTATAGACAGGTAAACATAAACACATCTCACATGATGTACCAACAACAGTTTAATCATCTCATACGCCTATTCCATACTTTGAGGCCCGGATATTTTGGTGGTGTTATTTGGGACACAGATCAGGCTCTCTAATCTCTTTACAATCTGTTCCACTGTCAGCAGCTTGAGAACCCTTATTTGACTATGGTAACAGCAGGGCTTTCCTCAGGAGAAAGACAGGCGAGCCTGCTTATCTGCTGTGATATGCATGTTTAATACGGCCCCACTAGTAAAATGGCTTCTAATCCACTCCTCTTCATAGACTACTGCAAGTTTAAATCAGATAGGTTGTGAGGTCTGTCTGTAGCATATGTGGAAGGGAAGGGGTTAATGTGGAGCACTGAGCTAATTTGACCCAGGAGGCTCGGGCTGCTAGTACAATGCACAACCAGGTATCACCTTACACAGACAGCAGCCCAAACACACACAAGCCAAGCATGAGACTGTCACATCCCACTGGTATATTTATTGTGTGTGTGTGTGTGTGTGTGTGTGTGTGTGTGTGTGTGTGTGTGTGTGTGTGTGTGTGTATGTATGTATGTATGTATGTGTGTGTGTATATATGTATGTATGTATGTGTGTGTGTATATATGTATGTATGTATGTGTGTGTGTATATATGTATGTATGTATGTGTGTGTGTATATATGTATGTATGTATGTATGTATGTATGTATGTGTATATATGTATGTATGTATGTATGCATGTGTGTGTATGCATGTGTGTGTATATATGTATGTATGTGTGTGTATGTATGCGTGTGTATGTGTGTGTTTGGTTGTATATGTATGTATGTATGTATGTATGTATTTGGTTGTGTATGTATGTATGTATGTATGTATGTATGTATGTATGTATGTATGTGTGTGTGTGTGTGTGTGTGTGTGTGTGTGTGTGTGTGTGTGTATATATATAGTTAATAACAAATATAAAAATGAAAACCCTGTTGTACTGAAACTATTACAATACATGCAATTTTACATTCATATCAGGTCTATCCTAAACAATTATTTATGCTTATTAGTATGGTCAGCCTTTATTTACTAAGAAAGGAAACAAATTGTCACATAGGGCTCAATGATCCAATTCTTTCCGCAGGGCTCAATGATCTAATTCTTTCCGCTCTGACGAGATTATCTAAGAAGTTTTGTCAGAACTGCCAGGTACCTCAAAGATGGACGCACAAATATAAACAAACAGGATGCTAAGAGTTCCAATGTATACATCAACACTGGGTGCTAAAGAATACAGAACTACATACATATACATATACACACACATACAGACAGACAACACAAGGAAGGGGATACACAATTGCACAATAAGCAAATAGGTCAGGTGGTAATAGCAACGCATCTCACACAAGTATACAAAACACATCTACACATGCTGCTAGCGTAAACACAGGAATTACATATATGTGGCCAGTAGTGTACTTTACAAACATTGTCTAAAATGAGCTGCTTATCATATCACATTCCCACAGACATAAACAAAAGTACACACTCTTCACACAGAGCAAACTAATACAAAGCACAAAAATAAACAATACCACATGAGTGCAGAACAGTATCAAAGCACCAAAACAAACAACACAAATGTCCCCCTGTAAGTGCATTCTTCTCACCCACTGTCAGTTCCCTCTGACCTTCTGAAGGTTATCTTGTACTCATAGGCCTCAGAGAGCTAGACTGCTAGTTCAGCCGACCAGAGGCTCCTAAAGCCTGGCTTGCTAAATTCTGAATCACAATATAAACATTGGTTCCTGAACACAGGGAACTGATAAGGTTTTAAACATAAGAGGCAAATGGAAAGGTTTACACAAAGCTATTTACAAAGCTATTTTGAGAGTGACAGAATGCTGCTATCCTGCCCTTCTCTTACAGTCATTTCCTCCTCCTCCTCACCCAACCTAATGTGGAGTGTGGCTGTACAGAGAGCGTCCTTCACCCCCTGCTACTCAGCAGGTTGCGTTAAAAAGGAACGCAGAGAATCCCTGTGGTAGTAATGAGATTAGGAACAGTACACTCTGTTCTGAGCAGACACTCAAAGTTGTATGCCCTTTTCCTGAAACTGAATCTGCAGCTAAATACATGAGTAACGAGCTTCTAAATAAAGTGTATATTTGCAGGTTATTAAAGTGACATGCCTATATCCATGAGATTCTGTAGTATGGGTGCCAACAATTTACTGAGATGCTAGTACTTTTTTTTAAATTCATTTTCTCCATGTTATCAACTTGTGCAGGTGCCAAAAATATGGAAATTTGAGTTAACCTGTTATAATAAGATTGCACAATTAAAGTGACAGGAAACCCCCACATTTTTTTTCATGATTTGGATACAACATACAATTTTAAACAACTATTATGCAATTTGCTTAATTCTTTTGTTGAAGGGACAGCATGGCACTACTGGCAGCTAGCTGAACACATATAGTTTGCCAATCACAAGAGACAAATGTGTGCAGGCACCAATCAGCAGCTAGCTCCCACTAGTGTGGGATATGTGCATATTCTTTTTCAACAAGGGATACAAAGAGAACGAAGCACATTTGAAATGAAAAGTGTCTTAAAATTACATGCTATATCTGAATCATGTAAGTGTAATTTTGACTTTCCTATCCCTTTAACTCACCTAAAAAATACCTCAGTGGTGCAGAATACGCCCATGCAAAAATATTTCAATATTTTCCAGATGTGGATAAAACTGGAAAGAACTAAACAACCTTCTGGCAAACTGAAAGATCTATTGTAGATCAAAACCTAATTTATTTATTTTTTACTTTTTTGTTCAATCCTGTTATATAACAAAGTAATAAAGGTAAATGTAATTAAATGACAACTAGAACAAATGTATATATCATCAACAAATTGCAACTTTGTGTTATGTCCTATACATTCAATTTACAGCAATTATATTGTGGTCCTGTAAGTGTGTGACTTAAAAGAAAATGCCTTGGGCTAATAAAAGTGAACCCATCTGGTAGGAGAAAATAGGAAATAAAAAGCTATTAATCAGCTGCTACTCCTAAGCACAACATGAAAGGTGACTGGCGGTTAAGTACATAAACTGCTTTTTAGTGGACTTTAACTAGGTGTTTAACCTTTTGCTTTAGAACATATTATTACACTACCATATGCCTTAAAGACAGTGTTCATTTTGATGGCATATTTCGATTAGTCTTAGGTGTCAATTTATCAAGCTCCGCACGGAGCTTGATGCCCGCGTTTCCACCGAGCTTCTAGGCTCGCCGGAAACAGAAGTTATGAAGCAGCGGTTTAAAGACCGCTGCTCCATAACTTATCCGTCTGCTCTGAGGCGGCAGACAGAAATTAACACAATCAAATACGATCGAGTTGATTGACACCCCCTGCTAGCGGACGATTGGCCGTGAATCTGCAGGGGGCAGCATTGCACCAGCAGTTCACAAGAACTGCTGGTGCAATGATAAATGCTGAGAGCGTATGCTGTCGGCATTTATCGATGTGCAGCGGACATGATCCGCTATATACTTACATAAATTGACCCCTTAGTTTTAATCTTTTGCCTAAAATGTCATTTTAGTTTTAGTTGTATTTTAGTCACCTGAATCGTTTTAGTTTTAGTCTAGATTTAGTCGACTAATATCTCCAGTAGATTTAAGTCAACTAAAATCTAATCTCAAATTATTTAAGCATTTCTCTATAATTTCCAAACTCATTATATACTCCAGGAGTAAACACCTTTTATTATTTATGGTATTAAGGTTGAAACACGCAATACAGACACAGATTTAGCTGTTGTGATATATAACGTCTTTATTAAACTTAAATAAAACCAGGGGCGCAATTACAAATACAACACAGGCTTCAGCGCAAGCACTGCAATCTGCGCCGCCCGTAATTTCACTTTGCACATCGGGGTATTACATATACCCCGCCGGCAGCTCATAAAGTGCCGTAAGTCTGATAAACTAGCGATGTCCAGAAAGGAGTGTAAATACAAATTTCTGGAGTCGCCAGTGACTTACGGAACTTTAGAAACTGCCGGCGCCTAAGAAAAGTAAAGAAAGTAACAAATCTCCCGTAAAAGTCTAACACGCCTCCCAAAAATAAGCCTGACACGTAAAAACCCCTATATCCGCAATCCCCCACCCACTCACTACTAATAATAAATGTATTAACCCCTAGACCGACAACCCCCCACAACGCAATAAGCCTAATTAAACTATTAACCCCTATATCTGCCATCAAACCCACACCGCAAGTCATAACTAAATTATTCACCCCTAAATCCGCCATCAAACCCACACCGCAAGTAATAACTAAACTATTAACCCCTAATCCGCCATTAACCCACAACGCAATAAACCCAATTAAAACTATTAACCCCTAAACCACCAAAGTCTACAACGCAATAAACCTATTAAAGTATTAACCCCTAATCTGCCAAAGCCCACAACGCAATAAACCTAACCCCTAACCTAACACCCCCTAAATGAACCCAAATAACCTAATTTACAAAATACTAAAGTTACTATTAAATTAAAAAAAACTAACACTACTTTAAAAATACAAATAAAAAAAAGTATAAATTAAAAGGGACAGTCTAATCAAAATTCAGGAGTAGACTGTCCCTTTAAGATACAATTACAGAAAATAAAAAATAAAAATTACCAAATTTTAAAAAATTATACATAATCCCTATGAAAATAAAAGCCCCCCAAAATAAAAACACCCCCTACTCTAATAAACTACCAGTAGCCCTTAAAAGGGCTTTTTGCAGGGCATTGCCCCAGATAATCAGCTCTTTTACAAGAAAATACACCCCCCCCAACAGTAAAACCCCCCCCACCCACCAAACCCCCCCCAAATAAAATAACCTAACACTAAAAACCCTAAACTACCCATTGCCCTGAAAAGGGCATTTGTTGGGCATTGTCCTTAAAAAGGGCATTCAGCTCTTTTACTGCCCACCCTATCAAAATAAAATAAATCCCCCCAAAAACCCCTTTAAAAATCCTAAATCTAAGCCCCAGGTTGCTACTCACCGTTCCTGAAGTCCGGCGGAGAAGGTCCTGTCCCAGGAGGTGAAGTCTTCTTCCAAGCGGCGACCTCTTCTGTCTTCTTCCTGGAACATCCTTTGCGGAGCGGAGCTGAAGACTGAAGACCGCAAGCTGAAACCGGCGACCCTGAAACTGAAGACCGGCGACCGCGGAGCATGGAGGATCCTCTTTGTACGATCTTCGCCACACACTGGATAGAGAATTAAAAATGGCTTCTCTTGAATTCCTATTGGCTGATTTGATTCTTCAAAATTCAAATCAGCCAATAGGATGAAAGCTACTGAAATTCTATTGGCTATTCAAATCAGCAGCTCTCATCCTATTGGCTGATTTGAACTGCCAATAGGATTTGAGTAGCTTTCATCCTATTGGCTGATTTGAATTTGAAGAATCAAATCAGCCAATAGGAATTCAAGGGACGCCATTTTTAATTGCGTCCCTTGAATTCTCTATCCAGTGTGCGGCGAAGATCGTTCGAAGAGGATCCTCCATGCTCCATGGCTCTGCGGTCGCCGGTCTTCAGTTCCAGGGTCGCCGGTCTTCAGCTCCGTGGTCTTCAGCTCCGTGAAGGATGTTCCAGGAAGAAGAAAGAAGAGAAGAGGTAGTCGCTTGGAAGAAGACTTCACCGCCTGGGACAGGACCTTCTCCGCCGGACTTCAGGAACGGTGAGTAGCAACCTGGGGCTTAGACTTAGGGTTTAAGGGGTTTTATTTTATTTATTATATTTTCACCATTTCACAATGTATATCAGGCATTCAATCAGACACTTTACATAGTCAAAGCTGTTGCCTATTTACAGTGTTCCATAACAAATTAAACATCCTAAGCTACTAACAAATTTAGTGTTCTAAGTTTAACTCATGCCACATATGAATAATGTTGTCCTAGTTCTTTAATATCCATCGGAAATACATAAACCTGTGTCTCCTGGTCTTCAGACTTCATACCTATCTGCCCTCCGCTGTTCATCAGATAGACCTATATACTATGGTACTGCGATACAAGATAGTAAGCTAAGTGTCAACGAATATTCAACAAAAGCTATCAAGGCTATTTCATGTCTCTGGGTCAGGGGGAGCCTCATCTCAGCTGGTGTGTTTTGTGCCTGTGGAGCTGGAGTATCTGTGTTTGTGGGGTTAGATGTGAATGATGAATGTAGGTTTTGGTAATTTTCTTTTTTATTTTCTGTAATTGTAGCTTAAAGGGACAGTCTACTCCAGAATTTTGATTAGACTGTCCCTTTAATTTATACTTAGTTTATTTGTATTGTAGTGTAGTGTAGTGTTAGGTTTTTTAATTTAATAGTAACTTTAGTATTTTGTAAATTAGGTAATTTGGGTTCATTTAGGGGGTGTTAGGTTAGGGGTTAGGTTTATTGCGTTGTGGGCTTTGGTGGTTTAGAGGTTAATAGTTTTAATGGGTTTATTGCATTGTGGGTTTTGGCGGTTTAGGGGTTAATAGTTTTAATAGGTAGTTTGCGATGTTGGAGTTGGCGGATTTAGGGGTTAATAATTTAGTTATTACTTGTTGTGTGAGTTTGATGGTGGATATAGGGGTTAAAACACTTTTAGTTATTGTGGTGGGGGATTGCGGTTGACAGGTAGATAAACATTGCGCATGCATTAGATGTTAGTTTATTTTTGCAGGCATTTTCGGGAGTTACGGTGCTCCCATACTCAGCGCAAGGCCTGCTACGGCTGCCTTTTATGGCGAGGTAAAAATGGAGTAAGATTTCTCCATTTTTGCCACAAAAGTCCTTGCGCTGGATATTGGATACCGATTTGCGACGCAGTCCCATGTTAGCCTATGGGAGTAAAAATTGCGGGCGACGCGTGAAATATATGTGCCGCATTTATAACCGCACAAAAACCGGCGTCGCCGAATATGTAATGGGGCCCCTGAAGTGCAACTTTAAAATATAAAACAACTGTAAACTATATCGGCTCTATTGCTATTGCACATATTACCTAATATAAAAACTTGAACAGTTCTCTGTTAATAATTAAAACAAGTAACTCAACACAACAAAAACTTTCTGCAGCTAGCACAGGCACAGCATAACAAACCCATACTCGTGGGTTATTCTTATTTCTATAGGAATAATCAATTGATTGTTCACAGATTCGAAAATATTTCGGCAACAAAATTAACACTGCTTTAGAACTTCCAAACTCATTATATACTTCTGGAGTAAAGGTTTATTAAAAATAATTTATTAACCTGGTTTTATTTATTATATTAAGGTTTGAACATGCAATACAGATTTAACTGTTGTGGTATAACATGCCTTTATCTTAAAATTAAATAAAACCAAGTTTCTCTTGTAAGGTGTATCCAGTCCACGGATCATCCATTACTTGTGGGATATTCTCATTCCCAACAGGAAGTTGCAAGA
This sequence comes from Bombina bombina, assembly GCF_027579735.1. Taxonomy (NCBI): domain Eukaryota; kingdom Metazoa; phylum Chordata; class Amphibia; order Anura; family Bombinatoridae; genus Bombina; species Bombina bombina. Next base: position 1,008,930,861 of record NC_069499.1, on the reverse strand, counting down.
GGACACCCACAGCAAAGCTGTAATATAGCTCCTCCCCTAACTGTCATACCCAGTCATTCTCTTGCAACTCTCAACAAGCTAGGATGTTGTAGGAGAGAGTGGTTAAATATAGTTAGTTTATTTTCTTCAATCAAAAGTTTGTTATTTTTAAATAGTACCGGTTGTGCCATTTTATCTCAGGCAGTAAATAGAAGAAGAATCTGCCTGAGGTTTCTATGATCTTAGCAGGTTGTAACTAAGATCCATTGCTATTCTCACATATGTCTGAGGGGATTACACAGATGAGGTAACTTCAGCGAGAGAATGGCGTGCAGTTTATTCTGCTATCAGGTATGTGCAGTTATAATTTTTTCTAGAGATGGAAAACACTAGAAAATGCTGCTGATACCGGATTAATGTAAGTTAAGCCTGAATACAGTGATTTAATAACGACTGGTATCATGCTTACTCCCAGGGGTAATACCCTTATGATATTGCAATATAAACGTTTGCTGGCATGTTTAATCGTTTTTATATATGCATTGGTGATAAAACTTTATTGGGGCCTAGTTTTTTCCACATGGCTGGCTTAAATTTTTACTAGAAAAAGTTTTACTGAGGCTTTCCACTGTTATAGTATAAAAGTTACAGTTGGTGCAGTTAAAATTACAAACTGTGACATCCAGCTTCCCTCAGGAGTCCCCTGTATGCTATAGGACATCTCTAAAGGGCTCAAAGGCTTTCCAAAGTCGTTTATTGGGGAAGGTAGGACCACAGCTTGCTGTGGCAGTTGGTTGTGACTGTTAAAAAAAACCAAAAAAAAAAACCCGTCTATTTCGTTTTTTTGATCCGTTTTTTGAACTAAGGGGTTAATCATCCATTTGCAAGTGGATGCAATGCTCTGCTAGCCTATTACATACACTGTAAAAATTTCGTTTGATTTACTGCATTTTTTCACTGTTTTTCAAATTCGGACAAAATTTGTTTCTCTTAAAGGCACAGTATCGTTTTTTTATATTTGCTTGTTAACTTGATTTAAAGTGTTTTCCAAGCTTGCTAGTCTCATTGCTAGCCTGTATAAACATGTCTGACATAGAAGAAACTCCTTGTTCATTATGTTTAAAAGCCATGGTGGAACCCCCTCTTAGAATGTGTACCAAATGTACTGATTTCATTTTATGCAATAAAGATCATATTCTGTTTTTAAAAAAATTATCACCAGAGGAATCTGACGAGGGGAAAGTTATGCCGACTAACTCTCCCCACGTGTCAGACCCTTTGACTCCCGCCCAAGGGATTCACGCTCAAATGGCGCCAAGTACATCTAGGGCGTCCATAGCGTTTACTTTACAAGACATGGCGGCAGTCATGGATAATACACTGTCAGCGGTATTAGCCAGACTACCTAAACTTAGAGGTTAGCGAGATAGCTCTGGGGTGAGACAAAATGCAGAGCATACTGACGCTTTAAGAACCATGTCTGATACTGCCTCACAATATGCAGAAGCTGAGGAAGGAGAGCTTCAGTCAGTGGGTGATGTTAATGACTCAGGAAAGATACCTGATTCTAATATTTCTACATTTAAATTTAAGCTTGAACACCTCCGCGTGTTACTTAGGGAGGTTTTAGCTGCTCTGAATGACTGTGATACCATTGCAGTGCCAGAGAAATTTTGTAGACTGGATAAATGCTTTGCAGTGCCGGTGTGTACTGATGTTTTTCCAATACCTAGAAGGTTTACAGAAATTATTAATAAGGAATGGGATAGACCAGGTGTGCCGTTCTCTTCCCCTCCTATTTTTAGAAAAATGTTTTCCAATAGACGCCACCACACGGGACTTATGGCAGACAGTCCCTAAGGTGGAGGGAGCAGTTTCTACTCTAGCAAAGCGTACTACTATCCCTGTCGAGGACAGTTGTGCTTTTTTAGAGCCAATGGATAAAAAATTAGGTTACCTTAAGAAAATATTTATTCAACAAGGTTTTATCCTACAGCCCATTGCATGCATTGCCCCTGTCACTGCTGCTGCGGCGTACTGGTTTGAGTCTCTGGAAGAGGCTTTACAGGTAAAGACTCCATTGGATGACATACTTGGCAAACTTAGAGCACTTAAGCTAGCCAATTATTTTATTTCTGATGCCATTGTTCATTTGAATAAACTAACGGCTAAGAATTCTGGTTTTGCTATACAGGCGCGCAGAGCGCTATGGCTTAAATCATGGTCAGCTGACGTGACTTTAAAATCTAAGCTACTTAACATTCCCTTCAAGGGGCAGACCCTATTCGGGCCTGGTTTGAAGGAGATTATTGCTGATATCATGGGAGGAAAAGGTTGTGCCCTTCCTCAGGACAGGTCCAATTCTAGGGCCAAACGGTCTAATTTTCGTGCCTTTCAAAACTTCAAGGCAGGTGCGGCATCAACTTCCTCTAATAATAAACAAGAGGGAACTTTTGCTCAATCCAAGACGGTCTGGAGACCAAACCAGACCTGGAAAAAAGGTAAGCAGGTCAAAAAGCCTGCTGCTGCCTCTAAGACAGCATGAAGGAACGACCCCCTACACGGTAACGGATCTAGTAGGGGGCAGACTTTCACTCTTCGCCCAGGCGTGGGCAAGAGATGTTCAGGATCCCTGGGCGTTGGAAATTATATCCCAGGGATATCTTCTGGACTTCAAAGCTTCCCCCCCAAAAGGGAGATTTCACCTTTCACAATTATCTGCAAACCAGATAAAGAGTGAGGCATTCTTACACTGTGTACGAGACCTCCTAGTTATGGGAGTGATCCATCCAGTTCCAAAGGAGGAACAGGAACAGGGTTTTTACTCAAATCTGTTTGTGGTTCCCAAAAAAGAGGGAACCTTCAGACCGATTTTGGATCTAAAGATCTTAAACAAATTCCTCAAAGTTCCGTCGTTCAAGATGGAAACTATTCGTACCATCCTACCACTGATCCAGGAGGGTCAATATATGACTACAGTGGATCTAAAGGATGCTTATCTTCACATTCCGATACACAAAGATCATCATCGGTTTCTCATTTGCCTTTCAAGACAGACATTACCAGTTGTAGCTCTTCCCTTTGGATTAGCTACAGCCCCAAGAATCTTTACAAAGGTTCTAGGGTCGCTTTTGGCGGTCCTAAGGCCGCGGGGCATAGCAGTAGCCCCTTATTTAGACGACATTCTGATACAGGCGTCAAACTTCCAAATTCCCAAGTCTCATACGGACGTAGTACTGGCATTTCTGAGGTTGCATGGGTGGAAAGTGAACGAGGAAAAGTGTTCTCTATCCCCACTCACAAGAGTTTCCTTTCTAGGGACTCTGATAGATTCTGTAGAAATGAAAATTTACCTTGACGGAGTCCAGGTTATCAAAGCTTCTAAATTCCTGTTGGGTTCTTCATTCCATTCCGCGCCCTTTGGTGGCTCAGGGTATGGAAGTAATCGGCTTAATGGTAGCGGCAATGGACATAGTGCCGTTTGCACGCTTACATCTCAGACCGCTGCAACTATGCAGGCTCAGTCAGTGGAGCGGGGATTACACAGATTTGGCCCCTCAACTGAATCTGGACCAAGAGACCAGGGATCCTCTTCCCTGGTGGCTATCTCGGGTCCATCTGTCCAAAGGTATGACCTTCGCAGGCCAGATTGGACTATTGTAACAACAAATGCCAGCCTTCTAGGTTGGGGTGCAGTCTGGAACTCCCTGAAGGCTCAGGGATCGTGGACTCAGGAGGAGACACTCCTTCCAATAAATATTCTGGAACTGAGAGCGATATTCAATGGTCTTCAGGCTTGGCCTCAGTTAGCAACTCTGAGGTACATCAGATTTCAGTCGGTCAACATCACGACTGTAGCTTACATCAACCATCGAGGGGGAACAAGAAGTTCCCTAGAGATGTTAGAAGTTTCAAAAATAATTCACTGGGCAGAGATTCACTCTTGCCACCTATCAGCTATACATATCCCAGGTGTAGAGCACTGGGAGGCGGATTTTCTAAGTCGTCAGACTTTTCATCCGGGAGAGTGGGAACTCCATCCGGAGGTATTTGCACAACTGATTCTCCGTTGGGGCAAACCAGAACTGGATCTCATGGCGTCTCGCCAGAACGCCAAGCTTCCGTGTTACGGATCCAGGTCCAGGGATCCCAAGGCGACACTGATAGATACTCTAGCAGCGCCCTGGTTTTTCAACCTGGCTTATGTGTTTCCACCGTTTCCTCTGCTCCCTCGACTGATTGCCAAGATCAAGCAGGAGAGAGCATCGGTGATTCTGATAGCACCTGCGTGGCCACGCAGGACCTGGTATGCAGATCTAGTGGACATGTCATCCTTTCCACCATGGTCTCTGACTCTGAGACAGGACCTTCTACTTCAGGGTCCTTTCAACCATCCAAATCTAATTTCTCTGAGGCTGACTGCCTGGAGATTGAATGCTTGATTTTATAAAAGCGTGGATTCTCCGAGTCAGTTATTGATACCTTAATACAGGCACGAAAGCCTGTCACCAGGAAAATTTACCATAAGGTATGGCGAAGATATCTTTATTGGTGTGAATCCAAGGGTTACTCATGGAGTAAGGTCAGGATTCCTAGGATTTTATCTTTTCTCCAAGAAGGTTTGGAAAAAGGATTGTCAGCTAGTTTCTTAAAGGGACAGATTTTTGCTCTGTCTATTCTTTTGCACTAGCGTCTGGCAGATGTTCCAGACGTTCAGGCATTTTGTCAGGCTTTAGTTAGAATCAAGCCTGTGTTTAAACCTGTTGCTCCACCATGGAGCTTAAACTTGGTTCTTAAGGTTCTTCAAGGAGTTCCGTTTGAACCTCTTCATTCCATAGATATCAAACTTTTATCTTGGAAAGTTCTTTTTTTTTGGTAGCTATTTCCTCGGCTCGTAGAGTCTCTGAGCTATCTGCCTTACAATGTGATTCTCCTTATCTGATTTTTCAAACGGATAAGGTAGTCCTTCGTACCAAACCTGGGTTCTTACCTAAGGTGGTATCTAACAAGAATATCAATCAAGAGATTGTGGTTCCATCCTTGTGTTACACAATCTGGACGTGGTCTGTGCTTTAAAGTTTTACTTACAAGCTACTAAAGATTTTCGTCAAACATCTGCTTTGTTTGTTGTCTACTCTGGACAGAGGAGAGGTCAAAAGGCTTTGGCAACCTCTTTTTCTTTTTGGCTAAGAAGCTTAATCCGCTTAGCCTATGAGACTGCTGGACAGCAGCCTCCTGAATGGATTACAGCTCATTCCACTAGAGCTGTGGCTTCCACTTGGGCCTTTAAAAATGAGGCTTCTGTTGAACAGATTTGCAAGGCGGCGACTTGGTCTTCGCTTCATACTTTTTCAAAATTTTACAAATTTGATACTTTTGCTTCTTCGGAGGCTATATTTGGGGGAGAGGTTTTACAGGCAGTGGTTCCTTCCATTTAAGTTCCTGCCTTGTCCCTCCCTTCATCCGTGTACTTTAGCTTTGGTATTGGTATCCCACAAGTAATGGATGATCCGTGGACTGGATACACCTTACAAGAGAAAACACAATTTATGCTTACCTGATAAATTTATTTCTCTTGTGGTGTATCCAGTCCACGGCCCGCCCTGTCATTTTAAGGCAGGTAATATTTAAATTTAAACTACAGTAACCACTACACCCTATGGTTCCTCCTTTCTCGGCTTGTTTTTGTCGAATGACTGGCTATGACAGTTAGGGGAGGAGCTATATTACAGCTTTGCTGTGGGTGTCCTCTTGCAACTTCCTGTTGGGAATGAGAATATCCCACAAGTAATGGATGATCCGTGGACTGGATACACCACAAGAGAAATAAATTTATCAGGTAAGCATAAATTGTGTTTTCGTAAAATAAACAAGAAGATAGCCTTGCTTTTTTTTATACAAAAGAGCAGTAATTAGATATGGATTGATTATAACACCTTGCATAAAGTGTTAATTTTGTCAGCAAATTTTGATTTAGTTTTAGTCATAATCTTTTGACTAAAATGCCATTTTAGTTTTAGTCGTATTTTAGTCATCAGAATTTCTTTAGTTTTATTGTCATTTTAGTCAACAAAATTAACACTGCTTAAAGAGACCCCAAATTTTATAAAATATTATGGGAAAAAGGTGCTTGAGTAAAGACATGGAGGCAGTGGCGTATCAAGACCTCACTGGGCCCCAGGGCTGTGGTGGGGCCTCCCATTTTAATGGCACCCTTTTTAGGTTGTTTATTTCCAGCAGCCGCCATACAGGAAAAAAAAAAAAAAAAAAAGAGGGCCTGCTTCCCTCATGGATAGTCTGCGCCAGAGGATATGCTCTTGCACAGCCTTACTGTACAAATATGGTGGCAGGTTTTAATGCACAGCAACACTGTGGCAGCCATTGTGAAAACCTTGCCACAATATTTTAAAAGGAAAAGATATACACGTTCCTTAAAAGGGATATGAAACCCAAAACTTTTCTCTTTTTTGATTCAGATAGATTATATATTTTTAAACAAGTTCCAATTTACAATTTTGCTTCATTCTCTTTGTATCTGTTATTGAAGAAGAAGCAATGCACTCCTGGGAGCTAGCTGCACACATTTGTAAGCTAATAAAAATGGGCATACAAGTTCAGCCACCAATCAGCAGCTAGCTCCTAAGCCTATCTAGATATGCTTTTCAACCAAGGATAAAAACAGAATGAAGCAAATTAAAAACAGAAGTAAATTGGAAAGTTCTTTAAAATTGTAATGAAAGAAAAAAGAAAAGAAAATAGGTTTCATGTCCCTTTAAGTGGTGAGCCCTTTGAGTGGTGAAGACCCCTTAATTGAGACCGACCTCTGAGACCCCTATAGTTACATCTCTGCCTGGAGAAATAATTTTGTTGGTTATTCCATTCTCACTAACGTTTCAACAGCCTGAATATGTTGTTTCTATTTCTGTACCTTCTGGCACCCCATGTGTCGGAATTTATACAGCACTGCAGCAAACTTGCACATTGTTAATATTTAGTGTTACACCAAGAAACTATAAGCACTTTCCTTAAGTGTTTGCTGGGGCCCACTTATGGTGTCATGAAGGTGTTAATCGATCAGTCTCAGCTCTTGATATAAGCAGTCTCAGCTCTTGATATAAGCTTTTTGCAGCAGGCAGATCATTGTATTCCATATAACATAGAGGAAGGTTGAAAATACGAATACGAGGATATGTATGTGTCATACAACATATTAAAAGCATTGGGTAGATCCAATGAACAGACTGGGTAGGACAAATCATATTTATAACTGTCAATGGCTACTGATGCACAGTTACGCAACAATTTTATTCACTAGGCACTATGGGAGGGGGGTAAGATGTCAACGAACCCTTTAAAACAGGACAATCTGACCATACCAGGTCTGAAGAGGCAGTATGTGTTCACACAGAGCAGTTTAACTGTACAACAAGTAACTACAAAGACAAACAAATATCTGGATGTGTGTGAACTTCTGCATTGAAGATTCCTATTAGAAAGTAGCTGCTTATGGCTTTATGTGCTCCAGAGATCACCAAAGCAGTTGGGAATTACTTAGATGCTGGGAATAAAAACTTAGGTGTGTCAGAGCCATGAGAAATCTGATTTGGTGGAAGCATAATTCACATCAGCAGACAAATCCCTGGGGTGTAATCCAAACTGCAGATACCCGGTGTTCAATAAAACAGAGGAAGGTCTGAGTTATTGCTTTCATAGCAACAAAAGACAATAGGATGGAACTGAGCCTGCAATCAGCATGTTTTCAAGGCCAACACCTTAACTACTACACCTACTCAATGTATACAAAACATTTCTACCAGCCCGTTACTTTATACCTAAAAATGAATTGTGGGTGGCAACATATCTGGTAAAATGCTGTCTTAAGGATAGAAGGCCAAGGGTTTCAATTAATGGAGTACATTGAAATGAGGGGTCAGTTACTAGTGGTGTTCCCCAAGGGTCAGTTCTTGGGTCTGTTTTGTTAAACATGTTCAGAATCATTAGTAATATTGGAAATGAGTTTCAGGGGAAGGTTTGCTTGTTTGCTGATGACACAATAATTTGTAATAGGTGATGTTCCAGGAAAGGTTGATAAAATGAACAGTGGTATTAAAACAAACAAAAAAAACAGGAGGCCTGTTCGGGCAATGATCCTGGAAGGATGCAATTTCTCAAGCTGTTGTGTGGATACTAATAATATGCCGGTTATTATATGCAAAGAGCAACACCACAAATACAAACCTTATGATCTGGTGTTATCTACAGCAAAGATCCATCTGTGGTCGAATCTACTGCATTTATGATCCTAGAGCTGAGGACCGGAACGTCGGGGCCTGAGGCGGCGGTCTCTCTTACAGCCTCGGCACACCCCCTTCCCCCCCTGGTAATCAACACTTTCTTTTGTATATAATTGTACGACTAAGAGGACATCTGCTTAGTACCCAATATTGCAATATTTTTATGGAGGATATCAATATGGAGCTGACCATGTGGGAAAAGGAAATTCTGCAACTACTGGATGAACATTTTTCAAAATTGGAACATTTGCTGGTAGCAGCTTTTGAGATCACCCCTTCTAATACACACAACGAAGAGTCATATTCAACTTGCGTAAGTACTACTGCGACTGATGGGATAACGTTGCTTATCGAGGCTGATGCTATCAACCACATGGCCGCTCTCAATGGCGTAAATTCCCTATGGGTGAAGGCAGCATCATAACTGACACAAGAGTTAGCTTTGCATATGATTATACTGAGGACGATGCGACTTAATATAATTCAAAGCCCAACTTGACTTGGACACCTGGATTTCCAAAATGGTGTCAATTATTGCGACATTTCTATAATGCTCTGCCTTCTGGCTGCCTGTATCTTCTCCCGGGACTCAATTTCATAGTTCCTTCATTACTCTGGATGGGACACACAACATGTGTCATGCTTTGGGAATGTTCTGGATGCTTTTAAAGTTGGGGTTGGCTGAATAGTGTTGTTGGTACCTACTACTGCCCAGCATTGGTGATATGACATTGGCAGACTCTTCATTTTGACTTTTCCCCTAAACCTGGTATAACTCTACCAGCAATTATACACAGCATACTATGTTATCTCATGAGACACCTTTTCATCATTGTGTACATGTAATTTCTTTAACATTAATTTTGCTGTATTTACTGCACATATGATACCTTGTGACTGGATTAAAGGGACATTGTACCCAAAAATTTTCTTTCATGATTCAGATTGAATATGAAATTTTAAGCAACTTTCTAATTTACTCCTATTATCAAATTTTCTTCTTTCTCTTGGTATCTTTATTTGAAATGCAAGAATGTAAGTTTAGATGCCGGCCCATTTTTGGTGAACAACCTGGGTTGTCCTTGCTGATTGGTGGATAAATTCATCCACCAATAAAAAAGTGCTGTCCAGAGTACTGAAACCAAAAAAAAAAGCTTAGATGCCTTCTTTTTCAAATAATGATAGCAAGAGAACGAAGAAAAATTGATAATAGGAGTAAATTAGAAAGTTGCTTAAAATTGCATGCTCTTTCTGAATTACAAAAGAAAATTTTTGGGTACAGTGTCCCTTTAAGGCTTAGCTTTAGACTATTTGTTTCCTCCTTATACTTTAAAAGGTGAGGTTATTTCAATAGGATGTTTCTTATAGTAATACTGCTTTAGAAGGTGAGACTATCACTGTGTGATGCCTCTTGTATAGTTAGTATTCTTTATACTATGGTTCATTAAACAGCTGAAGACATGGTGAGGTGGTATTATAGCCTATCTATTTATTATGGGCTGGAGCCTGTCCGGCAGTTAGTGGCCGAGACTGTAGGATGGGCCCTATTTCTTTCCTACTGCCTCATCCCTGTGTATCTGGTTGCTTTCTAGCAAGAGTGCAGTCTCATCACCCTTGTGGTCCGTAGTTATAGATTACAGGTGTGGGAGATATTCTAGTTTCTCACCTAAACTAGAACTTACCTTGCGCAAATGATATTAAGATATAGTAGCCTACTATTAACTCATAATAGCCATGCATATTGATACATTAAAATGACTAGTATTTGTAGGTCGCGTTTACCCTAAGCCTTACATTAGTGTCTATTAGTCATCAGCATCATGGAGACTCAAGAGTGAAAGAAGACCCACTATAATGTCACTCTCCGAGTATATACATCTGCTGCTACTAAGAGATGTACTGCCCTTCTAAGATAGTCTTTATTAGTATACAGATAAGCCCTTTCTAAGTTATTCTGAGGGTACCAACCCAACAGGCTAGGGTAGATATCACAAGGTTTTCATTAATAAAATACCTGCTGCAGCCAATGATAGTAAAATACGCCCCAATTCTAGCCTAATAATGGTGGATTAAGATGATTGTTTTAAGAATATTCAGACTGTATCTACTGTAATAACATTTCTTATCTATATTGTTTATTAATGAGAGAATTAATAGCCCTTAGTCAACATATTTGCATACTTTTGAGTTAGCCCTCAAGTAATATATACAAAAGATCAATATTTTTGATACCATCATAGCTTATACTTTCATGGGCTCCCGCGTGATCAAATGTTCTGATATAAAACGGACAATAGTGGTTTTTAATGAGCCATTTACTCATACTACAGTTTATTTTGAGAATTTAAAGTTTTATTTTTCAAAAGATGTTAAGGTATTGGCTGCTAGAGTACCTAGAGTTGTCCTGCTGACTTGGACACCCTTGGAGATCATATTTGTGCATAGGGTTCAGCTATATTTGAGGCAGGACTTATCATACATCCAAGCACACCATTGTGTGGGTTAATGTATTTACTACCCCTCCGATTTTTAGAAGGGGGGAGAAAGGGAAACAAAAATAATGAGGCTAGCGAATTATGCTTCTTCAGCTGCATCATCTCATAACCATAAGTAAATGTTAAAAATTCCTCAATATATTTAGGAGGATGGAACATGAGAGAGTGGTGGTTCTCCTTATACTATTGCTGTATGGGTACTTCTCTTAAAAGGGATACTGAACCCACATTTTTTCTTTCGTGATTAAAATAGAGCATTCAATTTTAAGCAACTTTCTAATTTACTTCTATTATCAATTTGTTTTCGTTCTCTTGCTATCTTTATATGAAAAAGAAGGCATCTAAGCTAAGGAGCCAGCCAATTTTTGGTTCAGACCTGGACAGCACTTGTTTATTGGTGGGTGAATTTATCCACCAATCAGCAAGAACAACCTAGGTTTTTCACCAAAAATGGGCCAGCATTTAAACTTACTTTCTTGCTTTTCAAATAAAGATACCAAGAGAATGAAGAAAACTTGATAATAGGAGTAAATTAGAAAGTTGCTCTATCTGAATCACAAAAGAAAAAAATTGGGTTCAGTGTCCCTTTAAACTAGTTCTTAGCTAAATATACTTATAAGATTAAGAACTTATACTATCGGTAATTTAACTATTTAATGGTTCCTTCTTTGTTTACTAATAAAGTGTTGCATCTTATAGTTCAGAATTATATACCAGGGGTCCAAAAGTGGCCCTATTATTATTATTTAGTTATACCTCCCATGTCTTATACAAGAAGTATTTAAGGTCCAAGAGAGGTCTTGCCAGATTCAGGAGGTAAAAAAAACACACAAAAAAACAGAGATTTCTTATATATCTATTATTATTATTGTACAGGTAGTATTAAGACAACCTATAGTGTGACCCATACTGTGTATGGTATATTTATATACTGATATTTTGTTTCATTGGATAGGATTTACTTTTTTTTTTTGGTTTTAGGTTGTATGCCATGTCTACTGTATAACCTGTTGAACTATGTAACAGAACTGTAAGTCTTTGTTTACATGAACCTGTCAATTGAAATATCTCTCAATAAAAAAATTATTAAAAAATAAATAAATAAATAGGAACTAAATATATATAAAAAAAACAACAACAAAAAAACTGGAGGAATGGGCAAATAAAGGGGATCTAAAATGTAATATTACAAAGAGCAAAATTATGCATATAGGATCCAAAAAACCAAAGGCCAATTATAGTCTCAATGGCACATTACTGACTGTAACTAAGGAGGAAAAGGACTTAGTAATTATTATTTCAGAGTATTTAAAATTTGTTACACAATGCAGCAGTGCCAGTGCAGTCAGTAAGGCCAGTTGAATACTTTGTTGCATTGGGAGAGGTACTGGTAGCAGAAATAGCAAGGTTCTTATGCCACTTTACAGATCTTAAGTTAGGCCTCATCTAGAATACTGTGTCACAAAGATATAAATAAACCAGAAACTGTCCAAAGGAGGGCAACTAAAAAAAAAATAATAAAAATTGTACACGGTCTAAAATATAAGACGTACAACGAAAGACTCTATGACCTAAATATGTATAGTTTAGAGGAGAGAAGGGAAAGATGAGATATGATAAAAACCTTCAAATATATGAAGTGGAAGCTGAAAGCATTTTCCACAAAAAATAAAATGCCAAAACAAGGGGTCACAATCTTAAGATAGAGGGTAGCAGATTCAGGAGAAATGTAAGGAAGCATATTTAATTTTTTTACAGAAAGGGTGGTGGATTCATGGAATAAACTTCCAATTGAGGTGGTAAACACAGAGTCTAACGGAATTCAAAAATGCCTGGGACATGCATAATGCTATCCTAGGGAAAGAAAAAAAAAAGTTACATGTAATATTGTTAGACTTGATGGACCTTTCTGGTTCTTATCTATCGTCAAATTCTATGTTTTTATCTCCTCTTTTTTTTCTTCTACACTTTTCTCAGCGTACATTTGCTACCATAGCAGCAATATTACGTATAAGATTAACCTACCAATTTGTTTCATTCGGACACAGTGTTCGACTTGTAGAAGTAGAGGGCCACAACTGGCCCACACAGGCCTTAGCCACACCCATTTTATAGGATGTGCACACAGAGTGTAGATCCTTTTATAAAAGTGATTACAATTTTAGATGTATGTGTAACAAATAGCAGTAGTTTAACTCCTTGATCATCTGAAATAAGCATAACATATGCCTTTAACCCCTTGCTTTCACAGATAATACACTAGAGACACACTGGCAAAAGTGATCTAACCTTGTTGCTTAACACACTTATAGCAATTATTTAACCCTTTTATTGCCCAGAACAAACACAGCAGCAATTCCATGCTTACACTAGACGAGTGTCCAGGTCAGATACACACTGGCTGGTTAAGTGAGCCCAGCAGCTGGGTGAACAAGAACTATGTTCTCACCTGCCAAAGACAGGACACTTTAACAGATGTCAGGGTACATTGTTAAGGTGCTGCCACAAACAGGATTCAACAAGTCCTGTTTTTGATCAGATTAGAATAAGTGCAGAAGGTTAGTCCATTCCGAAAGTAGGTAAGATGTAGTTTCTGGCCTAGTACTGTCCATGTCAGTAGATGCTGTCATATGATTCTAGGCATAACTCTACCTCTGTCTCACCCACTAGACATAGTAAGGGCTTATATGTGTATTTATGCACCGCACCTGGGCAATTTAATCACAGACGCGAGTGCTTGGTAAAAGACTTGTGGATAGATGTGTGTGTGTGTGTGTGTGTGTGTATGTGTATACATACATACATATGTGTGTGTGTGTGTGAATACATACATACATATGTGTGTGTGTGAGAAACAATTATTTTTTGCTTTCAGACATGTTAACACTCTCTAAATCCGGGTTCAGAGGCTTTACTGTATTAACCCCTGGTGTGCTTACATTGCTTTGGTATAGCAGGAAAGCAGCACTGTAAACAGCTTTATTTAGAATACCAGCGAGCGGATCACAAACAGGGAGTTTATTCTCAGCACATTCTCCAGGTTCAGGGGAGGACAAGCACGGAACGCTTAACATCCAATGTCATATGCAAATGGAACTCGCGTCACAGAGCCTCACACAGCAAAATAATCCTTCATATGTGGTTTTAGAATCCTAATGCAGCAACCAACTGTGCAGCACTGAGCAGAGATGAGGTAAATACGAAGGATTTCTTCAGTATTGAAAAATGGAAATAAAATGCAATAATCTGAGTTATTGTGTATTTGCCTTATTTGTGAACCATCTGTTTACATTGAAAAGGCACTTCAAGACTCCTATCTAGTGTGTTTTTTCTAGTAATTGACATGTATAATATATTCTAGCAATGAATTCCAATCCTCTGCAAGGGATTAAGAAAAACTGGACATCCTCTACACACACTCTCTTTGAGCCCTCCTTCCCTACCTCTTCCTTCCTCTCTCCCATTTGCCTTTTGTTTATCATACCCCCTTTCCACAGGCTAAAGGGACATCAGGTTTATTTTCCAATAAAGAATATCATTCAGAAATGCCTTTGTGTAAAAACAAATATTCCAGTGGGTGTGCCACTGCCCATCAGACATACTATGCATGCACTTCCTGTCTGTTTCTAAAGCAAAATAAACCACTTTAACTGAACCGTTTCCCCACACAAACATGTTTTAATGTTTATAATGCTATATTTCATATGCATGGGATATATTTTAGTTAATACACAGTTAATCAGTTAGGCCCAGCAATCTCTCATCTCACACAGCCACTATGACACCCCAACCTTTATTTGCTTTTGCCTTATGGCCAATTCACCTGCTTCTCTCTTCCTGTTTTGTATTGTGTCTCTCCTTTCTCCTTCCTTTCCCTGAATCTGACACTTTCCCCTGCCTTTCTCATAATGCCCTAACCCTGCCCTAATTCCCCCAGCTACCATTCCTTTCCACACACATCCTGACCATCTCATTCTGCATTAATCCATTATTCCCACCTCTATTGTCTCCCCCTGCCACTAACCCCAAACACCCTCTCTCCTCAATGCATTTGATTAATATGCCTAAATCATGCATTTCCCAGATTTTCTTATTTAAATCCCAACCTCTCACACACACACTTACATATCTCCCCTTCCTGGGCAGAGTATAGGAGAACTAAAACGTGATTGCCTTTCAAATATACAGCAGTGGACACTTTTGAGAATTTGGGTGCTACAATATTGCTTAGTGTACCCAATAACCTGCTGTCAATAATTACACACCAACCAACAAATGTGTTGGTATTGCCCATTGCACTACTATGTTATCTTCCCTTTAGCAAGGGCATCAGACCAGTAGGTGCAGTGTTCTACACAGAACATTTTGGGTGGCATTATGAAGTAGCCAGGTGGGGGCAGTGTAATACTTTGTTATATTGTAACATTTGCAGCTATCCAAAGCATAATATTAATTGCATAATTTAACATAAATGTATTAAATGATAATTTGCACAATAAAACATTGAACAATTTTAATATTAGCTCATTTTAGCTTAATCATGGCTTAATTTTAGCCGGGTGGTCAGCAAAATCATTCAGGTAGTTCACCCATAAAAAAAGGTCCTGGCGAGAATGCTAAAGGTGGCTATTTTGCACTTGCTTCTAACACAGACTCACTAAAAACCATAAATGAATAAGCAATACAAACTAGAAAGTGACTTGTTTTCAGAGATATTATCCACTTAGAATAATCCTAGCACATATACACATATATATATATATATATATATATATATATATATATATATATATATATACACATACATATCACTCAGTTTCAACCTAAAATGGCACTACATTTTCCCCATAAACAGCCAAAAAAGTCATATACATTTCAGTTTGATGGGGTTTATCAGTAAAAATGAAACCACATTTTCTATGTCCTTTAAAATGGTTTGGTATATATCTGAAAACATGAGACTGAAAGGGACAATTAAAAAGTTAAAATTAAACGTTGATAATTCAGCTAGAACATGCAATTTAAACTGCCTTCTAATATATAATAATATCTAAGTGCTTTGTTGTCTTAGGAATGTTTTTTAACAAAGGATACTATGTAGGATCAAGAGCAGCAATGTACTACTGGAAGCTAGGGTCTGATTGGTGGCTGCACATATATGCCTTTAGACATTGGTTCATCTGATGTGTTCAGCAACAAAAGGATACCAAGAGAATTAAACAAATTTTATAATAGAAGTATATTGGAAAGTTTTTTAAAACTGTATGATCATGTTAAAGGGACATGAAACCCATTTTTTTTCCTTTCATGATTCAGATAGATAGAGAATACAATTCCAAACAACTTTATAACTTCTATTTTCTAATTTGCTTAATTCTTTAGATATCCTTTGTTAATGAAATAGCAATGCACATGAATGAGCCAATCACACGAGGCATATTTGTGCAGCCACCAATTGGCAGCTACAGAGCCTATCTAGATATGCTTTTCAATAATGGATATCAAGAGAAGTAAATTAGAAAGTTGTTTAAAATTGTAATCTCTAGCTGAATCATGAAACAATAATTTTGGGTTTCATATCCCTTTAAATCATAATAGAAAAAATGTGGAGCGTCTTCCCTTTAGGACTTGTTAAAGTTAAACAACACTCAGAATAAACGCTATATCATAAAATGTTGATTAATCTCATGGGTGCATACAATGCGCTTACTCTGCTTTGAAGGATTCAGCTCTACATCACTTTTAAAGCCCATGAGACAGAAATGTTATTCTGGGGGTGGACTGTTCTCACTTCATCCACAGAACTGCCTGGTATTTAGGAGGTGGACAGTGCAAGTGAATTAAAGATGGGGTACTGTAGTACTGACTGGGAGCCATTCTACAGAATAAACTAAGTGTTGCCCTTACTCTGGTATCATCACAGTCAGTTTAAGATTATGGGGGGGAGGGATTGGGGAAAGAGAGAGAGAAAAAGAGAGAGAGAGAGAAAAAGAGAGAGAGAGAGAAAAAGAGAGAGAGAGAGAAAAAGAGAGAGAGAGAGAAAAAGAGAGAGAGAAAGAGAGAAAAAGAGAGAGAGAGAGAAAAAGAGAGAGAGAGAGAAAAAGAAAAAGAGAGAGAGAGAGAAAAAGAGAGAGAGAGAGAAAAAGAAAAAGAGAAAGAGAGAAAGAGAAAGAGAGACAGAGAGAAAGAGAGAGAGACAGAGAGACAGAGAGAGAGACAGAGACAGAGAGAGAGAGAGAGAGAGAGATATACACACACACACAGGAAGGAGGAAGAGCAACTGCCAATACAACTTTATGGTGATAAATCAATATAGTGTGAATATTATGTGACTGGCAGATTCTATCATCTACCTGGATAAAGAAAAATCTGCATAGAAAGACAGTTTTGTCATCCCAGCTAACAATCTAAGATTGAAACACAAGGATGTCAGGATTGCAGCTAAAACAAAAACAATATATAATGATAGGATTGTGAAGAGTTCAGACTTGGCACTGTTTCATAGAGGAAATACCTGACAGTAATGATGACCTCCATAGAAGGAAAGAAATTTCAAGCTAAATTCTCATCCGGGTGGCATCACCCCCTCCCCCACCACCGCAGCATCCCTGCCATTTAAGAAACCCGGATTAGATTTGCATATTGACAGACAGGGAGGAAGGTTGTTTGACATGATAGTCAGGGACATTAACAAATACTCTCATCATTAACCCCTTCAGCATTTAAGCTGTCCGGGTTTTAAAATCAAGAAGCATTTGTTAACTCCTCTCTTGCCATAAGGGGTCAGCATTGACAGTACTGTATTTCCAAGGTTCTGAATGGAAACAACTGACTGGTACAGCTTGCTGTAAAATGCAGCAAGGAACAGAACACAGAGGAAAATCCCAATCAGGAAACAGGGAAGGCGGAGAGAGAGAGAGAGAGAGGAAGAACAGGAGAGATACAGAAAGAGAGAGAGAGGGAGGAGAGAGAGAAAAGGAAATCAGAGCAAAATGAAAACAGTGATAAATGGAGAAGTAAAGTAAACATAAACATAAGAGAAAAGATGCTTTTGAGACAAGTGATACAAAAATGGAATCATGAAAAGGTAGGAGCTGGGTGGGAAACAATGAGAGATATGAATGCACACACTGTACATACTGTTTATGGGACAATACTCCTCACAGATGGTCTTTTCTCTTCTTCCCCTCCCCCGTGACTGGCTTCTATTGTTACCTGTGAGGTCAACTGATTACTGTCAAGTGACATCAGAGCCATGCACGCCATGTCATACACAGGACATCATTTACAGTTATGTGCAATGTCCATTAACCCATTCATTGCCAGTTGAGACTGCATCACGGGTTAAGGTCCACTTGTCCCTAAAAAGTTTTTTTCTGTAGCATCTGCCAAGGGCAGTGCCCATTTTATAATAAAACCCATTAAAGCAAGACAAACACTATTTTACTCAACAGGGGATAATGTCCTAAGGCCTCTGCATTGCTTTACTAGGAGCAATGTAACAACCAACACATCAAGACAGTACAATGTTTTCATCTGTGATGTGCTCAGATTAACATTTCTAAAGATGGCCTGAAAAAACTGTTTAATGTAACCCTTTATCTCCTCAGTGATACCTTTACAATAATGTACATAACCCTGCAATCACTAAAAACTATTTTCATTTCTTGTTAATAGTAAGTAAAAAATGAATTGGTTAATGCTAGCAGATTTGTGTTATCATAAGAGATCATGCATAGAACTAACTGTATAGGTATAGTAGCACAATTCATGCACCCTCAATCAGTATTCCAGTAAAATAGTGTAAATTATAGGGAAGGCAAAATTAAGCAATGTGTGTATATATTCTGTGTGTGTGTGTATATATATATATATATATATATATATATATATATATATATATATATATATATATATATTTATATTTACACACACCTTTAAAAATATATATACTCATAAAGGGATAGATAAGTACTTACCGTCCTCTGCAGCGGTCACCGTACAGATAAAGCTTGAGGTAGATGCACAGTGTAGTGTACAGGACAGGCTCTGCCGGTGTTATGACGATTTGTGCTTCATCCCACTGCTCAATCATTAGAACGGTTCAAACAGCTGACTGCTACGTCACGGAACCTCAGTCCCACCTCCGCAATGAACTCGTAATCCCCAGCTCTGCCAATAGGAGGACTCTAGAGGAGGAGGGGACCAGAGCTCGGTGACGTCACTAGTTGATGCAGCAGAGCCAGAGAACAGAAGGAATGAAGTGTATACAAACAGGAATATCTGGGTTACATTTATTTGTATATCTGTATTTCGTGTTTATATATGCGTGTATTTATATATCCCTAATAAAACTACTTAAATCAAAACATTAATATTTTCAAAACCATGAAAACAACAGCAATTTGCTAACGGCTACTTTTGTGTTACACGATAAATGTTAACACAAAGACAACCGGTTACATTTTATGGTAAAAATGTACTATATAGCATTGTATAGTTACAGCGCAGCTAGGAGTATATATTCAAAGAACACCAAATACAGAAGCGTTCTGGTGTGACAACAGGGCACTTACTGAGCTGCAGGATTATAGCATTTTTTTATAAAATATATATATATATATTACAGTGAAATTGACTAAATAGAAGGAAGTCACTATTATTATTATTTATAATAATTATAAAACCAACAATATTCACTTCTAGAAATTTCCTAAAGATAGGCTTATTAAACTAGGATGGTTTGATGACATATGGTTCTCCTCAGGTTTCATTGTAAAAAGGGAATCTGGGGTATGTGTTGTTTTTCACCAATATATTTTAGTGATGCACTGCACAATAGTGATGCAATATGAGTAAACTAAATGGTGATACTAAATTTGATCATTGAATCTAAATGTTTTAATTGTATCTGTATGTTTAATCATTTCTTGCAGAGGGTTATCATGGCAACTGTGGTGCCAACAACCAGAAGTAACATCACAAGGAGTCAGACAAAATGACATAATATCCATTGAGAGTTATTTTACATATTTTTTTTCTGTGTAAACACTGGGTTATTTCTATACATTTGAATATGTCTATTTAAACTATATGGCTATACAACTATAGATTAAATTTGCCCAGACACTTTTTTTTACCCCCCCTCACACACACACAATACACTGTTTTTTTTAGTGACTTTTATTTTTAACAAACTCAAACTTGAAGTCACAAACTCTGCCCTCTTACTGCCACTCAACATGAGAATACTACAGGAGAGCCTATGTGTGCATGTGAGCCAATCATCAGCTGTGTCCGACTCCTCATCTGTTGAGACATGGGGGGGACAATTTGATACTTTACTTTGACTATGTATTTAATAATTTAGCAGACAAACATATAGTGACAGAAAATATGTTTCGTACAACATATTATCTCTTTTTACTAGGATGTACCGTTAATTCTAAATGCATACAGCTATTTAACAGTTGAAGAAAATTGGCTAGTTTACATTGGAACTCCAATAATTATAAAAACTTACATCAGTTAATCATTTTTCTAAACTAAACCCACAATTTTTTCTTTCATGATTCAAATAGAGCACCTAATATTAAGCAACTTTCCCCTGGATAGTTCTTGCTGATTGGTGGCTACATTTAGCCACCAATAAGCTAGCGTAAAGCAGGTTCTGAACCAAAAATGGTCCGGCTCCTAAGCTTTACATTCCTGCTTTTTAAATAAAGATAGCAAGAGAACAAAGAAAATTGATAATAGGAGTAAATTACAAAGTTGCTTAAAATAGTATGCTGTATCTGTATCATTAACCCCTTAATGACCAAGGACGTGCCAGGCACGTCCTACAAAAAACGGTTGTTAACGACCAAGGACGTGCCTGGCATGTCCTCAGGGATTTTAAGCGCTGGAAGTGATTGTGATCCCTTCCAGCAGCTTTCAGGGTATTGCAGTGATGCCTTGATATTGAGGCATCCTGCAATACCCTTTTTTAAGCAACCGATGAAGAGAGAGCCACTCTGTGGCCCTCTCTGCATTGGCCAGCGATGGTGCCGATCGTTGGTGGCATGGGAGGGATAGCAGGGAGGCAGATGGGCGGCCCATTGCTGGAGGATTTCCGGTGAGCGAGGAAGAGAGGTCCAGGAGCACGCGTGATGGGCGGGAGCGCGTGCGAGGGAGCAGGAGTGGGTGGGACCGCTACACTATGGAACATTTTTATTGAAATGGAAGGAGGGGGGGGGGGGGATAAGTGTTGGGAAAGGGATCTGGGAGGGGGTAGGTTATTGAGGGGGGGCAGCTACACTACAGAAAAAATGGGATTTTTATTTTTTTAATGAAAAAAAAAAGCCTAAAATTTAGCACACTGGGTACTAACAAACACCTGCCAGTATCCAAGATGGCTGCAAATAGGTAGCGGGAGGGTTAGAGAGCTGTTTAAGGGGGGATCAGGGAGGTTAGGGGTAAGGGGGGTTCCTACACTGCAGAATATATATACCTGTATATAAAAAAAGCCTTTTATTTTGGGGTTGACAATTGTGGGGTGGGGGAGGGATGAGAGCTGTTTGAGAGGGGTCAGGGAGGGATTTGGGGGTGGGATGTGTCAGATGGGAGGCTGAACTCTACACTAAAGCTAAAATAAACCCTACAAACTACCTAATTAACCCCTTCACTGCTGTGCATAATAGAAGTGTGGTGCACAGTGTCATTTAGCGGCCTTCTAATTACCAAAAAGCAATGCCAAAGCCATATATGTCTGCTATTTTTGAGCAAAGGGGGTCCAAGAGAAGCATTTACAACCATTTGTGCCATAATTGCACAAGCTGTTTGTAAATAATTTCAGTGAGAACCTAAAGTTTGTGAAAAAGTTAACAATTTTTTTATTGGATCACATTTGGTGGTTAAATAGTGGCATATAATGTACCAAAATGGGCCTAGATCAATGCTTTGGGTTGTCTACTAGAAAAAAAAATATACATGTCAAGGGATATTCAGGGACTCCTGACAGATATCAGTGTTACAATGTAACTATCGTTAATTTTGGAAACAGCGAAGAGCTACTTGTACTTATTGCCATATAACTTGAAAAGAACATGTAAGCATTGGGTATTTCTAAACTCAGGACAAAATGTAGAAACTATTTAGCATGGGTGTTTTTTGGTGGTTGTAGATGTGGGGGTCAAAGTTAGAAAAAGTGTGTTTTTTTCCATTTTTTCATCATATTTTATAAAAATTTTTTATAGTAATGAGTAAATGAGTACAGTAAATGAGTAAGAGGAAAATTACAGCTAAACACAAACACCGCAAAAATGTAAAAAACAGCCCTGGTCCTTAACGGTAAGAAGATTCAAAAATGGTCTGGCCACTAATTGGTTAAAGAAAAAAAATGTGTTTAGTATCCCTTTAAGGTGTGAGAAAATAAAAAAAACCTCTCACTACAAAAAACCAAACCCAAACCCAATAGCCTGCACTGTACTTGTGGGTAGTAACACGATAGATACTCACAGGCAAAGTGTTACTTGTATGTGGTTAAAGGGTCATTAAACCCAAAATTTTTATTTCATGATTTAGAAAGAGTGTACAGTTTTAAACAACTTTCTAATTTACTTCTATTATCTAATTTGCTTCATGCTCTTGATATTCTTTGCTGAAAAGCATATCTAGATAGGCGCAGTAGCTGCTGATTGGTTGCTGCACATAGATGCCTCATTTGATTGGCTCTCCCATGTGCATTGCTCTTTCTTCAGCAAAGGATATCTAACAAATTAAGCAAATTAGATAATAGAAGTAAATTGGAAAATTTGTTTAAAATTGTATTCTCTACCTGAATCATGAAAGAAAAAATGTGGATTTAGTGTTCCTTTAATATGTTACTTTTTAGTTCTTTTCCTTTTGAGTTCAAGCTCACTTACTAGAGTTCAGCATTAGACACTTTAACTCATTAGTATTCAGTCCTACTAATGATCAGTAAAACTCAAATCTACCAATATACCAAAATCTCTGCCATATTCACAGAACGAGTACCAATAAATACAGTAGAACGGCATAATCACGAAGCACTGCATTTTAAATGAGCAGTAGATTTTTTATTGCAATTGTCACAATTGACTTCAATTTGTTAGCCTTTGTATCATGTAACTGCCATCAGCCAACCACAGACTGATATACACTGTGAACTTCTGCACATGCTCAGTAGTAGCTGGTTCCTCAGAAAGTATGCATATAAAAAGATTGTGCATAATTTGATAACATTAGTAAATTTGAAAGTCTTAAAACTGCATGCTTTAGCTGGAATTAAAGTTTAATATTTATTGTCCCTTTTATCTCAGACAAATGTTTTATTTGGTTGGATTCTGTCATAAATGCGGACTGTGTTTGAAGTTATATTTCACTTGGAAAAAACTCATACAGATCATTTACTATCTGATATGTTGTCTCAATCAGCTAAATTAACATTTTCATGTAATGTAAGTTGCTTATTTTTATGCCCCTTTAAAAATAAAGTTAGTTATTTAAGCTCTTCACTATCTATATGCTCAGAAATGCCCCATATTAATATTTTATTGGCTTTAGTCTTCCTCTGGACCTACTGTAGTTATTAGCAACCAAGATCCTGTGCAGTGGAAAACTGACAAGGGAGGGGCTGTTTAACCGAATCTGGAAGCTGATGAAATACTTCAGTGCTATGTAGTCAACTCAATAAAATCTCTTTGTTTATCTGACCACAACCATAGTGATTAAGTCACTATGTATCATTAGCAAATACAGTATTCTCAGCAATCATAAGTAGTCCTGGTGTTTACACATAGCGTTCATTATACATTAATTATATCACGGTTTGACTGTTCATGGGCTAGATTACGAAGGGAGTGCAATTTTGCCCTTGCATTCGAGCGTTACATCCGCTAGACATACGTTTTTTGAGCTCAGCAGTTTGAGCTCGTATTGCGAGTTAAAAGTAAAAATGTTGCACTCCAGCGCACACATGCTCGCTTTAAAAGATAGACTACACAAGGTCGCAAACGCATAATTGCATTCCCCCATAGGGGCCAATTTATCAAAGGTCTTGCGGACCTGATCCGACAGTGCGGATCAGGTCCGCAAGACCTCGCTGAATGCAGAGAGCAATACGCTCTCCGTATTCAGCATTGCACCAGCAGCTCGCAAGAGCTGCTGGTGCAACGCCGCCCCCTGCAGACTCGAAGCCAATGGGCCACCAGCAGGGGGTGTCAATCAACCCGATCGTACTTGATCGGGTTGAATTTCGTCGATTCCTGTCCGCCTGCTCTGAGCTCTTTAAGACCGCTGCTTCATAACTGCTGTTTCTGGCGAGTCTGAAGACTCGCCAGAAACACGGGCCCACAAGCTCCGTTCGGAGCTTGATAAATGGGCCCCATAGACTTTAATAGAGCCTCAATTGAAAAAAACAAACACCCAACAAGTTGCGCAAGCCCAATCATGGTTATTTAAAAGTGCAAATACAGAAGCTTTATGGCATAATGTACACTCTAATGTTCTGAACATAGCAGAATATGGTCTATATTTTGTTAAATAGACATTCCTATATATATCTGATGGAATTTAGGTTAAATATATATTTATACCTATAACTATGTAGATGGTTATATATATAGGTAAAGATGTATACAGATACATATAGGGATATCTATTTAACAATATATAGAACATATTCCCCTATGTGAAGAACATTGGAATGTTCAATATTTACATTATTTAGACATGTGTATGTATGTATAGTTATGTTAAAGCCCTTTACCTGCCTTTTTTCCCTAACACCTGAGACCTCAGATCTTTGAGCCTTTATTAATTTTTAATGCAATTCTGTTTTGCAATCAGTGTTATTATGAATGTAACTGTACTGTTATATGTTTTTATGATGTGTTTTGTGCAACTTTTTTTGTCTTGTGTAACAATTAACCAGAGCTTTCAAGTTGCAGTAATCATTCTATCATACATCGCGTTTGCGTTTTCACATTTGCTTTCAACTCGTAATACGAGCAGTATTTAACTTGCGTGCAAATGGGCGGAAAAACCCAATATCGCTTGCATGCAACAGTTATCGCTCCGCTTTTAATCTAGCCCTATATCTGCAGGTAGACTGTTGCCCTAACAATAGCCTGAAGATAGCACGGTCTAAACTTGTCCTGATAGGTGGACAGGTAGGAGGACACCCTATATTATACACAAACTCAACAATGCCATGTCCTGATAATCTGCAGTCAGAAAATCTCTCTTCATAGGAGGACATAAACCACATCACTTTGTGACCCTGTAACAATAACACTTAGTTAAAAGTACATTTGCAATGAATTCAACACTTCTAAAGTCTTTCCTGATTATCTACCTGTATGAGACCTAAATGACAATCCAGTGTTTCTAGGAATCCTAGACAATGTACACTATCCTGTCCTATTTTGGCTGAAAACATTACTTCCCACACATTTTAGTCTGCTTACATGTTCCTGTCTGCTTCCATATACACTGTTCTGTTTCACATGTGACAGGATATATATATGATTATTCTGAGTACTTTAATAACAGCTGTATAGTAATACATTTATTTTCCAACTAATTTACTCTGGACTAAATTACTTAATTATATCATCAATAAATCACTGTTTTTAAATTCCTAAAATATCAAACAGCATAAATGTTTTCATTATACAAAACAAGCTTAAACAAGGAAGTAAAAATTAGAAGGACATGATTCAGATAGACCGTACTATTTTAAAGAACTTTTCAATTTTTCTCTTGGTATTGTTTGTTAAAGGAGCAGCAGTGCATTACTGGGAGCTAGCTGAACACATCTGGTGAGCCCATGACAAGAGATATTTATGTACAGCCACAAATCATCAGCTAGCTCCCAGTAGTGCATTACTGCCCTGAGACTACCTGTGTATGCTTTTCAACAAAAGATACCAAAAGAAGGAAGCAAATTAGATAACAGATGTAATTTGGAAAGTTGCTTAAAATTTTATATTGCCCCGTTACAGCACCCTTTATGGAAGTAAGCCAAAAGCATATAAGCATACAGCCCACACTTGTATTTATTTCTTGGAATTAAAATTCATTGCATGAGAGGGGGCGGAGCCGACCAGCATCTAAGATGGTCGTGTGAGGCTGAAGCTCCGTGAGACCAGCAACCACGCAGATCTGATTTGGGATTGAAAAATCACCTAAATGCTGGAATAAATCTAGTGTGAATAACAGGATTTACTGAAGATACCAGGGGAGTGATAGCCGTGTCACTTAATAGTGCTAACAGCGCAAATTCCGGTACATGCTGGTAATGGAGGCTTAGTCACGCCGCACTTGCTGCGCACCATAGTGACGGAGAACACTGATAACAGCCTGTAAGGATAACGACCAAGTTAAAGGGACAGTATACTGTGAAATAGTTTTTCCCTTAATGTGTTTACAATTGCTTTTTTTACCAACTGCAGAGTAAAAAATGTATGAAAATTTGCTTTTTAAGGCTTATTTGTGTATATTAAAGCTCTGATTTTGTGTTTTGAAGCCACAACCTAATAAAATAGTTTGAGCTTGTAGGTATAATCCGATCTCATTACTGTATCACATTGTGCAAATATACCTGCTTCTTTATCTTATATCTTTCCTTAAAACAATCACCAGTACTTTGAGAGAACAATGGAAAATCAACATTTTATTACCTTATCTCTGCTATATTGCACTAGGAGTGTACTTTCTTCTGCTGGCTGTATTTACAAAGCTTATCTATAGCTGGTACGCGCGGCCACAACTTTTCAGAATAGGTGGGGATACCACATGCTAAATCAACAATTTCAAATGCCAATATAAGGGTAAAGGAGCTACTTGTAAACAATTTAATACACTCCAGCAGGTAAAGTGGATCATTGGGAACAAATTAAAGGGGAGAAAATTTTTGAGTAAACTGTCCCTTTAATCTTTCTAAAACATTGCAAGGATCACCGCTCAGCCTACAACACTGAAGCACTTGGATTTAGCAGGTACCGGGGGTCTTATTTATTATAAAATACAAATTCCACCATAACGGACATTTAAGATTTAAGAGATATGCTTGGTCTAAAATTATTCACACATGCCTGGGTTATATAAATAAGTTGGTGGTCATAGCGTTTACAACAATATAATAGGCATACCTATAAAAATGGAGAGCTAGACTGCGAGTAAATAGAAAAAACGGACAATACAGCTTTGGGCGCAAAGAAGAATAAATAACTGAACAACTGCTTACATGCAAAAGGTCTGTCATCACAGGGAAAAATGTAATTATCTGAGGTATATAAAATGAAGGGATCATTACTATAATAAAAATATGCAGTGTTTGTGTTGTTGACTATCCTGAGACACCACGTGATATACTGTTGCATAGACAACTGCATAAAGCTTATACCTTGTATTATCAAAATACAGGACTCTATATATCTAGAAAACTTCATTATCATCTGAAAATGGCGTCCAAGCGCACTAAATCTGATTAGTCCGCCAGAGGCTCTAATACTCTAACGCATAAACTGCATAATTTTTTCAAAACTGATGAAATTGCTATATATGAGACAAATGAGGCAGAAGATACCACAAATGACACTATTGACACCACATCTGTATCTGACATACAGGCTTCACTGACAAGAGCTGATTTACAGGCACTACTTTCTAAGGAGGATTTTACTTCCCTAATCACGCACGTGAGCAAGATAATTAAATCAAGCCTTGCAGAGGTGAAAAGGGATAATAATGAAATCGGCAACAGGATAGAACTCCTGGAGGAGGATGCAGAACAAACCAATAGGTACTTAGATCAACATGCCAGACATTCAACTCATCATCAAAATCTGATAGAACAATTGCAAGATCAAGTGGAAGACCTTGATAATAGAGGCCGCCGCCAGAACATCAGATTAAGAGGCATCCCAGAAACAGTGCAAACGGGACAACTCCTTCCATATTTGAATAGACTGTTTAATAATATCCTGGATGCAGGAGAAGATATAGAATTTCCTTTGGATAGATACCACAGGTCATTGAGACCAGTCCCTAAAGAAGAAGCACCACCACGTGATGTCATTATTAAATTTTCCGGCTTCAGGGATAAGGAAAACGTCCTAACAGCTGCCAGGAAAAAACACCCAATCTCATTTGAGGGTAGCTCCCTTTCAATCTTTGCAGATCTCAGCCCTATGACCCTAAATAAAAGGAAAGAGTCTAGACATCTTACCTTACATCTG
The DNA here is from genome assembly GCF_027579735.1 of Bombina bombina. Lineage (NCBI taxonomy): Eukaryota > Metazoa > Chordata > Amphibia > Anura > Bombinatoridae > Bombina > Bombina bombina. The sequence continues at coordinate 1,008,902,850 of NC_069499.1, read as the reverse complement.
AGAAATTTGGGGATCCCATACAGATGGGGTTTCCCCTTCTGTCTAAAAGTAATCAAAGGAAATGTAACAGCTATTTACAGATCATCGGAGGACATGGACTATTTTTGCTCGCAGTTGGGCATCTCCAAACCGAAATTGCCAAGGATATCCGATAAAGGTGAAGAAAATGCAGATACTGAAGATGGCCCACCAAAGTCAGGTGATTCTGGCTGGAATAAAGTAACCAAAAAGAGAAAGACCAAAAATCAGACATTAGATCCTCTGCAGTCACCAGAAGGAACTGATCCTACATGAGCTCCTAGTGTTTGTATTATGGTTATAGTGCTTTTTAATGAATGCCATGTGAGACGTGAACATAAGATTTACTTACTTATAGCTGATAGATCTATTCTTCAATTTATTTCTAGATAAGTATAGATAGATACGATGTTAAAGACACAAATAATGTTGTACCCCTGTTCAAGTAATGAGAGATATGTGATGTGATGAATCCTTGTTAGAATTAACTCTCAACCCAATTAAGATATTTTATTTTCATAGGTTGTCAAGTCACGCTACTGTGTGACGAGAAACCCCCCCCCCACATTATATCCTTGTTGTTTGTCAATGTTTTTGAATGTTAATATGAAAATTAATGTTAAACCTAACACTGTCTTTTTATTATTACAGAGATCCTATTAGTATTGTGCTGCTTTACTTCTCTCACTTTCCTTAGTCTCATCTTTACTTTTTCCCCTTCATCTATGGGTGGACATGATCAAGGTAAACTACCAGACCGATACAGATACAGAATGAGTATTTCTCAACATGACAGGTACAAAAACTATAGCTCATTTCCTCAACATTAACTATGGTTAACAACCAGATTAAATTAGTTTCTCAGAATACGAAAGGACTTAGCTCTCCTAGTAAGTCAGTTGCGCTATCATGTTTCAAATTTTTTTTCCTAGGGATAAGATGCCACAATTTCACAATAGGGATTTTCCTGTGGGTTATTTTGCATCTCATACAAAAAAGAAAAATGGAGTGGGAATATTGTTTAGTAGATCAACCTCGTTCCAGCTGCAATATAGAGCAGAAGATAGCGAGGGTAGATGGATTATATTGGTAGGCCGTTTACATCACCGGCTTATCACATTAGTTAACATCTATGCGCCAAATAAAAACCAACCTAAATTCTTTCAGAAATTAACAAATAAAATATTGACTATCCAAAAAGGCGCACTAATAGTGTCTGGCGACTTTAATGTTGCATTGGAACCGAAATTAGATTGCTCCACGGGACAGAGTTCAGTTGCCTCAACGTTGATACTTAAAATTAGTGCGCACCTTAGGAAACTGTCCTTAATTGATGCGTGCAGGACTAACCACCCTAGTCAGAAAAACTTTACTTTTTATTCTCATCCACACAGAATCTATTCCCGCATTGATTACATTTTTATTGATCAACTCACATATAGCTTGGTTACAAATTCAGACATTGAACACACTAGTTGGTCTAACCATGCAGCGGTAAGTGTTGATCTAAAAGGGATAGAGCGCCCCCTCACCTCCTACGTTTGGAGATTGGATGAAACACTCCTTAAAAAACCTTTATTTTTGAATAAGATCACATTAGCCTTACAGGAATTCTTTAGCCTTAATCCCTCACACCAAACATCCCCCTCTAATAATTGGGAAGCATACAAGGCGGTGATTAGAGGAGAGCTGATCAAACAAAAATCCATTTTACGTAAACAATATATGACGGTATACAATGCGGCAGTGAACACTCTACACAAGATTGAAGGTTGATTTCCGGCGATTCCTGTCCGCCTGCTCAGAGCAGGCGGACAGGGTTATGAAGCAGCGGTCCGTTCGTAGCTTGATAAATGGGCCCCTTTAACTAACACACTTCCATCATATACTTTAAGCTGGCAAACAGAATTGGAAATTCCTATCTCAAAGGAGGAATGGGATAATATATTTCACAATACTCATAAATCAACAGCCTCACCAAAGACCTTAGAAATTAACCACAAAATACTGACTCAATGGTACCTGACCCCAAACCGATTAAGGCATATATATTCTAATGCTGATGACAGATGCTGGAGGGGATGTGGTCGGAAGGGCAATATGTCACATATTTGGTGGCAATGTGATAGGATTAGACCATTTTGGACACAGATAGAGAAGGACTTCCAAATGACTGCAATTTTAAACTATAGATCAACGAACTTTTGCAAAATTAGATGGAACCTTTTGTTGATAGGACTTAATAGTGCCAGGAACCTGATAGCAAGAAAATGGAAATCGGTGGTAATCCCCTCCAGAAATGACTGGATACAAAACACAACAACACTGATCTCTCACGAAGAATATGTTTATTATAGAAAAGGGATCTTGACAAGATTTTATGACATCAGGTTGAAGTCAGAAGTCAGAGTGGTTGGTATAACAAGCCAATTAGTCGGTACAGGCAGCTGAGAAAGAGTAATCAGGACAAGCCAAGGTCAGGAATACAGAATAACCATCAATAAATCATCAATAAATCAAGAACACATACAGAGTAATTTAAATCAATAGGTAGAGATGGACAAGGAGGGTAATAGTAGCTAGAGTCCCTCCTAACTATTTTTTTTGTAACAGACTCTGCAGGGCTGTGGGGAGAATCTACAAGGAAAGTGCTTGTTGCAAAGTCTCTGGTCATTCTCTGATTCAAATGTGGGAGGATTAGGTAGCTGGTTAAACAAAATATCTGATAAAAGCTTTAGTGTAAATTCCAGGAAAGTGTATGGCTTCCCTGTGCCTGTTATTTTGTACAGGACATATCAATTATAGACTGATATCTGTGTTAAAGGGACAGTCCAGTCAAAATTAAACTTTCATTATTCAGATAGAGCATGCAATTTTAAACAACTTTCCAATTTACTTCCATTAACAAAATGTGCACAGTATTTTTATATTTAAACTTTTTGAGTCACCAGCTCCTACTGAGCATGTGAAAGAATTCACAGAATAAAATGTGTATGCATTTTTGATTGGCTGATGGCTGTCACATGGTACGTGTATGCCTTTGTGATTGGCTGATAGCTGTCACATGGTACAGGGGGAGTGGAAATAGACGTAACTTTTAAAATTGTCAGAAAAAAAATCTACTACTCATTTGAAGTTCAGACTAAGTGCTATTGCATTGTCTTGTTATCTTGCATTTGTTGATTTTGCAAATCTACTGTGTTGACTGGTCCTTTAAGTATATGGCTAATTTTTGGTTCCAGGTTTTCAGTCTTGTGGTGAACTAGATATGGTTGTATGCACTAATCTACTAAATCTACTCCCCTCATATATTTGCTGTACTCAACAACAAACTTTGGTTTTTGGATTTGTGCATCCTATCCCCTGATAGCCACTGGCACTGTACTTTCATCATGCATTGTGGACAGCATGTACACTTCTTTTTTTGTCTGTGTACCAAAGGGCCAGCACTTTATCTTGGAGTAAAGCTGATATTGTGCATCTACAGTTTTTGCTGTATGTCAGCTTCTGGGGAAAAACTGTGTAATTTGTGTGCACTGTGCCACAGGCCAGGGTTTCAAATTATTTTTTATTTTTTTTAAAACAAATCTATGCTGCTATAGTAGCTGTGAACCCATAGGTGGTAGCGTTGTTCAGCAAGGGTAGGGGGAAATTGCACACAATCTTGCAATTTGTGCCCATAGAATCTAGGCAATTAGGTGAATCAAGATGGCTATCTTACCCTTCATAAATGTAAAATACCCAGGTATAGTGTATTTGCACACTTTATAAAATGTTATTCCATAATGTGAACTCTTAGATAAAATATCTTGCTTAAAAAGCAATCTTCCATTAAAGTGATTATAAAGTTGAATGATTTAAAGCCCAGTATTTAAAAATAACATTAAAAGCATTGGCACTGTAAGTCATTAAACTTTACAATTACGCTTTTTTAAAATACTTACCTTTTTGTTACTGTAAAGACAGACAATCCTCTGCCCGCATCTCCTTCAGTATTGAGCAGATCGATGGCAAATCCGGCTTCCTCCAGTCGCTGTGTGCCTCCTTTGGCGTCCAGCATGTGAGGCACACAACGATTGGAGGAAGCTGGATCGTCATCAATATGCTAAATACTGAAGGAGATGCGGGTTGAGGATCGGAGGTAAGTTTACCGTAACAAAAAGGTAAGTATTTTTATAAAAAAGCGTAATTGTAAAGTTTAATGAATTAAAGCGCCCATGTTTTTAAAAGTATTTTTAAATTCTGGGCTTTAAATCATTCAACTGTACAATCACTTTAAATTTAATCAGGGATTTATTTACTGGGCAGGGGTGTAACTTTCTGCAGATTTTTCAGACAGGTGTTTTATCAGGGGCGCTATATTAAAAAAGTAAATTGTTTTCGCTCGCTAACCTGGCGAGCGCAAAAAGTTAATATTGCATGCATGTTCACGTATTCCCCCATAGAAGTCAATGGAGAAGAAAAAGTGGAATAAAAACTTAACACCTCACTCTTGCGCAAACCAGATAGCATAATCTCATGTGGGCTAACCCGACATGAAAATATGAATATTTCACATTCCAATGTTCTGAACATAGCAAAATATGTTCTATTTATTCATAAATACATATTGCTACATACAGTCATGGACAAAAATATTGGCATCCCTGCATTTCTGTCAGATAATGCACCACTTCGCCCAGAAAATTGTTGCAATTACAAATATTTAGGCATTCTCGTGTTTATTTCTTTTGTTTATATTGGTATGACACAAAAAAAACTGGAGAAAAAAACCCCCCAAATCTGACACATTCCACGCAAAACTCCATAAAAAGACTGGGCAAAATGATTAGCACCTTCTCAAAATTGTAAGAAATAATTGCATTCCAAGTTTGTGATGCTCCTGTAATTTATAATTAAACTTACCTGTCTCAATTAACAGTTGCTGACAATATATAAATCCCACCGGCAACCAGTTAAAATGGTGAAAAATTGACTCAACCTTTCTGTTGTGTGTCTCTGTTTGCCACACTGAGTATGGAGAAGAGAAAAAGCAGCAAATAATTGTTTGAAGATTTGAGAACAAAAAATGAGGAAAAGCATGGACAATCTCATGGTTACAAGTCCATCTCCACTCCAGAGATTTTAATGTTCCTGTGTCCACTGTATGCAACATTGTCAAGAAGTTTACAGCCCACTGCACTGTAGCTAATCTCCCTGGATATGGACGAAAGAGAAAAATTGATCAAAGTTTGCAAAGAAGGATTGTTCGAATAGTGGATAAAGAACCTTGATCAATTTCCAGACAAATTTAAGCTGACCTTCAGGCACAGGGTACAAATGTGTCAGATCGCACTATACGTCGCCATCTGAATGAAAAGGGACGCTATGATAGGAGACCCAGGAAGACCCCACTGCTGACACAGAAACATAAAAATGTCAGATTGGAGTTTGCCAAAACTTACCAGAGGAAGCCAAAATCCTTTTGGGAGAATGTGCTGTGGACAAACAAAACAAAATTACAGCTTTTTGGCAAAGCCCATCATTCTACTGTTTTCAGAAAAAGAAATAAGGCTTTTATGGAAAATAATACAGTCGCTACAGTCAAACATGTTGAACGTTCACTGAGTTTTGGGGTTGCTTTGCTGCTTCAGGCATTGGATGTCTTGACTGTGTGCATGGCATTATGAAATCTGAAGACTACCAAAGAATTATGTGGTGCAATGTAGGGCCCAGTGTCAGAAAGTTGGGTCTCCGTCAGAGGTCATGGGTCTTACAGCAGGACAATGACCCAAAGCACATGTCAAAAAGCACACAGAAATGGTTTAAGACAAAGCTCTGAGAGTACAGAACTGGCCAGGAATGTCAATCCCATAGAACACCTGTGGAGAGATCTTAAAAGAGCAGTTGGGAAAACGAACCCTTTTAATCTGAGAGACCTGGGGTAGTTGGCGAAAAAAGAGTGGTCCAAAATTCCAGTAGAGAGGTGTAAGAAAGTCATTGATGGTTACAGGAAGCAATTGAATGTGTCAGATTTGGCTTTTTTTCTCCACGTTTTTGTGTCATACCAATACAAACAAAAGAAATAAACATGAGAATGCCTAAACATTTGTAATTGCAACAATTTTGTGGGTGAAGTAGTGTATTATCTGACATAAATGCAGGGGTGCAAATATTTGTGGCCATGACTGTACATCTGATGGTATTTTTTTCAATATATACCTATATATAAATATTTATATATATATATACACACAGTAAATATATAGGAATATCTATTTCAAAATACTAAGAACATATTCTGCTATGTACAGACCATTGGAATGTGAAATATTTACAGTAAATACATAGTTAAAGCCTTTATTAAACATTAAGGCCTAGATTTAGAGTTCGGCGGTAGCCGTCAAAACCAGCGTTAGAGGCTCCTAACGCTGGTTTTGGCCGCCCGCTGGTATTTGGAGTCAGTGATTAAAGGGTCTAACGCTCACTTTACAGCCGCGACTTTTCCATACCGCAGATCCCCCTACGCCATTTGCGTAGCCTATCTTTTCAATGGGATCTTTCTAACGCTGGTATTTAGAGTCGTTTCTGCAGTGAGCGTTAGAGCTCTAACGACAAGATTCCAGCCGCCTGAAAAAAGCAGGAGTTAAGAGCTTTCTGGCTAATGCCGGTTCATAAAGCTCTTAACTACTGTACCCTAAACTACACTAACACCCATAAACTACCTATGTACCCCTAAACCGAGGTCCCCCCACATCGCCGCCACTCGATTAAAATTTTTAACCCCTAATCTGCCGACCGCCACCTACGTTATACTTATGTACCCCTAATCTGCTGCCCCTAACCCCGCCGACCCCTATATTATATTTATTATCCCCTAACTTGCCCCACACAACGTCGCCGCAAGCTACTTAAAATAATTAACCCCTAATCTTCCGACCGCAAATCGCCGCCACCTACGTTATCCCTATGTACCCCTAATCTTCTGCCCCTAACATCGCCGACCCCTATGTTATATTTATTAACCCCTAATCTGCCCCCCACAACGTCGCCGACACCTACCTACACTTATTAACCCCTAATCTGCCGAGCGGACCTGAGCGCTACTATAATAAAGTTATTAACCCCTAATCCGCCTCACTAACCCTATCATAAATAGTATTAACCCCTAATCTGCCCTCCCTAACATCGCCGACACCTACCTTCAATTATTAACCCCTAATCTGCCGACCGGAGCTCACCGCTATTCTAATAAATGTATTAACCCCTAAAGCTAAGTCTAACCCTAACACTAACACCCCCCTAAGTTAAATATAATTTTTATCTAACAAAATAAATTAACTCTTATTAAATAAATGATTCCTATTTAAAGCTAAATACTTACCTGTAAAATAAATCCTAATATAGCTACAATATAAATTACATTTATATTATAGCTATTTTAGGATTAATATTTATTTTACAGGTAACTTTGTATTTATTTTAACCAGGTACAATAGCTATTAAATAGTTAAGAACTATTTAAGAGTTACCTAGTTAAAATAATTACAAATTTACCTGTAAAATAAATCCTAACCTAAGTTATAATTAAACCTAACACTACCCTATCAATAAAATAATTAAATAAACTACCTACAATTACCTACAATTAACCTAACACTACACTATCAATAAATTAATTAAACACAATTGCTACAAATAAATACAATTAAATAAACTTCCGATCAGCCAATAGAATGCGAGCTCAATCTGATTGGCTGATTGGATCAGCCAATCGGATTGAACTTGATTCTGATTGGCTGATTCCATCAGCCAATCAGAAAATTCCTACCTTAATTCCGATTGGCTGATAGAATCCTATCAGCCAATCGGAATTCGAGGGACGCCATCTTGGATGACGTCCCTTAAAGGAACCGTCATTCGTCGTCTAGTCGTCGGAAGAAGAGGATGGATCCGCGCTGGAGGTCTTCAAGATGGAGCCGGTCGTCATCGGATGGAAGAACATAGAAGATGCCGCTTGGAGAAGATGTTTGCCGGTCCGGATGTCCTCTTCTTGCCGGATAGGAGGAAGACTTTGGAGCACCGGATTATGGATCGCCAACCCCCGCTTGGGTTGGATGAAGATCTTGGAGCCAGGACGGATCGGTGAACCTGGCATGGTGAAGACAAGGTAGGAAGATCATCAGGGGCTTAGTGTTAGGTTTATTTAAGGGGGGTTTGGGTTAGATTAGGGGTATGTGGGTGGTGGGTTGTAATGTTGGGGGGGGGTATTGTATGTTTTTTTTTACAGGCAAAAGAGCTGAAATTCTTGGGGCATGCCCCGCAAAGGGCCCTGTTCAGGGCTGGTAAGGTAAAAGAGCTTGTAATTTTTGTATTTTAGAATAGGGTAGGGAATTTTTTATTTTGGGGGTCTTTGTTATTTTATTAGGGGGCTTAGAGTAGGTGTAATTAGTTTAAAATTGTTGTAATATTTTTCTTATGTTTGTAAATATTTTTTTATTTTCTGTAACTTAGTTCTTTTTTATTTTTTGTACTTTAGATAGTTTATTTAATTGTATTTATTTGTAGCAATTGTGTTTAATTATTTTATTGATAGGGTAGTGTTAGGTTTAATTATAACTTAGGTTAGGATTTATTTTACAGGTAAATTTGTAATTATTTTAACTAGGTAACTATTAAATAGTTCTTAACTATTTAATAGCTATTGTACCTGGTTAAAATAAATACAAAGTTACCTGTAAAATAAATATTAATCCTAAAATAGCTATAATATAAATGTAATTTATATTGTAGCTATATTAGGATTTATTTTACAGGTAAGTATTTAGCTTTAAATAGGAATCATTTATTTAATAAGAGTTAATTTATTTCGTTAGATAAAAATTATATTTAACTTAGGGGGGTGTTAGTGTTAGGGTTAGACTTAGCTTTAGGGGTTAATACATTTATTAGAATAGCGGTGAGCTCCGGTCGGCAGATTAGGGGTTAATAATTGAAGGTAGGTGTCGGCGATGTTAGGGAGGGCAGATTAGGGGTTAATACTATTTATGATAGGGTTAGTGAGGCGGATTAGGGGTTAATAACTTTATTATAGTAGCGCTCAGGTCCGCTCGGCAGATTAGGGGTTAATAAGTGTAGGTAGGTGTCGGCGACGTTGTGGGGGGCAGATTAGGGGTTAATAAATATAACATAGGGGTCGGCGATGTTAGGGCAGCAGATTAGGGGTACATAGGGATAACGTAGGTGGCGGCGGTTTACGGAGCGGCAGATTAGGGGTTAAAAGTGTAATGCAGGGGTCAGCGATAGCGGGGGCGGCAGATTAGGGGTTAATAAGTGTAAGGCTAGGGGTGTTTAGACTCGGGGTACATGTTAGAGTGTTAGGTGCAGACGTAGGAAGTGTTTCCCCATAGGAAACAATGGGGCTGCGTTAGGAGCTGAACGCTGCTTTTTTGCAGGTGTTAGGTTTTTTTTCAGCTCAAACAGCCCCATTGTTTCCTATGGGAGAATCGTGCACGAGCACGTTTTTGAGGCCGGCCGCGTCCGTAAGCAACTCTGGTATCGAGAGTTGTATTTGCGGTAAAAATGCTCTACGCTCCTTTTTTGGAGCCTAACGCAGCATTTGTTTGAACTCTCGATACCAGAGTTAAATTTATGGTGCGGCCAGAAAAAACCCTGCGGAGCGTTAACAGCCCTTTTACCGCCAAACTCCAAATCTAGCCGTAATATTGCATGTTTTTATCTACTTATATATATATAGACACATTCACAAATACATAAATACATATGTACGCCTATATATAAATAAATAAATATATATATATACATATATATCTTTAGACATGTAATATGTATGTAATTTGTAATGGGGGAGGCGAGGGAGAGTTGGGTGGGTTATATTAATCTAAACTTAAGGGGTAAGTCAAAATTATTTCTTATGTATTCGTAACCCTTAAGTTCCAGAACCATTAACAGTAGTATACATCAGAATGTACAATGAGATGCAAAAAAGAGGAGATTTTGCAGCGCAAAGAAAAAAGACTATTGGTTACTGGACTCGTTAAATACTGAAACCCACTATAAGGATTTTCTCAAAATAAGTAAAGTCAAAATTAAGATTCTTTGAAGTACCATTGACAACTGCATTCACACAAAATAACTTTATTGGGAAAAAAAAATTATAGTAGTAGTCCGGCTGGACTAGTACTCACACACACTCACACACATACGGTTTAAAACTTGCTTGAACTCAGACAGTAAAATTAATCTGAATTGCACCTATGAAGTACAAATCACTCCCTTACAGGAGATATTTAAATATTTGTGTATATATAGGTAATCAACCCCTGTAGGTAAGTGAGTATATTGTTAGCAGTTATGGTGGAGTGTGTCCGGTATGTACTTATACAAGGAAGCACAACAGTGTTATATATAATACACAATCAAATTTTCCAGTTTGTGTGCTAAAAATGTAAAGTTACAAAAATAATCTACAGCACACTCCGTGTGTGTATATTAATCAGTCAGTCGTAAGTAAAGCTGGTGGTTACTGTGTTTCTAAAGTTTTATCATTGCCAGTATTGCAAGTTATGTTGAATTAGCATTAAAGGACCCCGGTCAAAGCAAAGTCATTGGTAATTTTAAAGTACTGTGTATACCTTTAAGAACAAGGAGTATTAGCAGTTATATTGTAAAAGCAATTGATATTCATGATATTATTTGCTGTATACAACTTGATGTTACAGCAATTATACTTGTGATATTGAACTCTCAGCTTAAATATTGTCTAGTCCTGTTCTATTTATGTATTAGCTTAAGCCATGAGTTATCAATATATGCCACATACACAAATGGTTATTTAGAAAATCAAATGCACTTTATATGCGTGATGCACATATTCATCACTAAATGTAATTTACAATCTCAGTATACAACTTGTACAGACAATTATTCACTTTGCTTTAGAGAGAAAGATAGAAATTAAAGCTACAGTTCAGCCTGGCTGAGTGTAAAAATACCAATAGGTTACCCACGAGTGGAAAGATATACTGAATTGAACTAAAAAAGATCTCTTCTATAGCACATATTCACTGCTGAATGCGGTTTGCAATCTCAGTATGCACCTTGGCCAGACAATTATTCGCTTTGCCTTAGAGAAAAAGATAGAAATTAAAGCTGCAGTTCAACCTGGCTGAGTATAAAGATACCAACAGGTTACCCACGAATGGAAAGATATGCTGAACTGAACTAAAAAAGGTCTCTTCTATAGCGGAGGCCTGTTTTAACCGTTAACTATTACTGTATATATAAACTTTAAACACAGGTTGCCTTCGAATGGAGAGATATCTGCTAAACTTTAACTGAAAAAGGTCTCTTCTATAGCGGAGACCTTATTTAACGTTAACTGCCACTGTATATAGACGTTATCACTGCGGTGCAATGAAATATTTATACTGAGTCAGCTATGTTAAAATCGAGGTTCCATAACCTCGTGCAGGTGCCCCTAACGCGCGTTTCACATAACGCTTCCTCAGAGGGGTCTTAAAGGTATACACAGTACTTTAAAATTACCAATGACTTTGCTTTGACCGGGGTCCTTTAATGCCAATTCAACATAACTTGCAATACTGGCAATGATAAAACTTTAGAAACACAGTAACCACCAGCTTTACTTACGACTGACTGATTAATATACACACACGGAGTGTGCTGTAGATTATTTTTGTAACTTTACATTTTTAGCACACAAACTGGAAAATTTGATTGGGTATTATATATAACACTGTTGTGCTTCCTTGTATAAGTACATACCAGACACACTCCACCATAACTGCTAACAATATACTCACTTACCTACAGGGGTTGATTACCTATATATACACAAATATTTAAATATCTCCTGTAAGGGAGTGATTTGTACTTCATAGGTGCAATTCAGATTAATTTTACTGTCTGTGTTCCAGCAAGTTTTAAACCGTATGTGTGTGAGTGTGCGTGAGTACTAGTCCAGCCGGACTACTACTATAATTTTTTTTCCCAATAAAGTTATTTTGTGTGAATGCAGTTGTCAATGGTACTTCAAAGAATCTTAATTTTGACTTTACTTATTTTGAGAAAATCCTTATAGTGGGTTTCAGTATTTAACGAGTCCAGTAACCAATAGTCTTTTTTCTTTGCGCTGCAAAATCTCCTCTTTTTTGCATCTCATTGTACATTCTGATGTAATATGTATGTATCTCAATGTTAAAGCCCTTTACCTGCCTTTTTGTTTTTTAACAACTGAGATCTGATATCTTTGAGCCATGAAAACGTTTGTGTGCATTTTTTTAAATATTTTTTATTAGATAATGTTATTATGAGTGTAACTGTACTTTGTAATGTATTTTTAATGTGTTTTGTGACATTTTTTAGGTGCGCAAAACAATTAACCAAAGCTCTGAAGTCTGGGTAATCATTCTAATATAAATTCTAATTGCACTCATGCGATCGCGATTCCTTTTAATTTGTAATACCCCCGATAAACCCCTTATCGGTCACGCACATACTTGTATGCAAGCAATAGTACAAAATAAAATGTTCTAAAACCTCAGAGAATTTTCTTTTTGACCTTTTTCCCCTTTATACATATTTAGGTTACATAGGTAACTTACAGCACTTCATAAAAAGCAACTTTATTATATGAGTGACAGCTGATATGGATGTTTAAACAAGATGCTGAATAGATATTGAGCTTTAACCTGTTCAAATACCCTTTAGACTACAGTAGTTGCCAACTCTGGGGTCCACCACAGACCTTTAATAAAGTTTATCTAATGATTTTTCTACATAATTGTACATTTAAGTATATGTTTTTTTTGGGAGAGGTTTGTAGATAAATCAACCGAAAATCTTTTTGGATTGTAATCAACCACATTATTTGGCTTTAAGTATTGAACACCATGACTACAAATAATCGCTTTAGGGTTATTTGGGCACTTGCAGTGTTTGCTTCAAAGCCAGACTAAGCGGCCCAGCAGTGAAACAGTTAATTATGAACCACAGCAGCCTACAGTTAGCAAACACTACACAATGCAGGCAGCAAGGTATTGTTACCTTATTAAGAGTCAGATTTCGAGTGGAGCGCTAACAGTTACACGCAAGCGAAAAGAGGGTTTATTGTGGGTGTTTGCGTACATCTGTGTTTTTTTTTTACGCTCATATTACAAGTTGAAGTAAACACAATCACTTATGCGCAATTTACGTTAACGTTCCTCAGGATAGCGTGACCTCAGAGCTCTGGTTAACTGTTTCATGAAACAAAAATGTTGCACAAACACATAAAAAATACATTACAAAGTACAGTTACACTCATAATAACACTATCTCATAACAATTATTCAAAAACAATATTGCACACAAAAGTTATAAGGGCTCAAAGATATGAGGTCTCAGGTATAATGAAAAAAGGTAGGCACAGGGCTTTAACATAGAAATACATATGTATACAATATATAATATATAATACTTATATAACATGTCTAAAGATGTATATGCATATATACTGTATATAGTTATATATATGTGTATGTGTTTATTTATGTGTACATATGTATTTATTTGTGTATATATGTATTTATAGACCTATATAAACACATAAATACATATGTACACACATATAGACATGAAAACATGTAAAAACATATTTATGCAAAATTCATTTTTAAAAAAGTTCTGTGGGGCCTATCTATCAAGCTCCGAAAGGAGCTTGACGGCCCGTGTTTCTGGCGAGTCTTCAGACTCGCCAGAAACAGCAGTTATGAAGCAGCGATCACAAAGACATCGCCGGAAATCAATCCGATCGAGTACGATCGGGTTGATTGACACCCCCCTGCTGGCGGCCCATTGGCCCTCTAGTGAGCTGCTGGTGCAATGCTGAATACGGCGAGCGTATTGCTCTCCGTATTCAGCGAGGTCTGGCGGACTTGATCCGCACTGTCAGATCAGGTCCACCAGACCTTGTTAAATAGAGGCCTGTGTATTTACCTGAAACATTCCAATGTTCTGCACATAGCAGAATATGTTCTAAGTATTTATAAATTGATATTCCTTTATATATATGTATATAGCTATACCTATATGAATAATCTATATATAAAAACGTTTTACTTTATCGCGGGGGTTAATGCTTGAGTGGGAATGTTAAATATCGCTCCACTTATAATCTGGCCCTAAATGTTTCACTGCTGGGCTGCTCACAAAATCTGGGCCTTAGAGGGAAGACTGTTGGGCAGTATCAGAAGTTATACTGAACAACAGTAATAATATGTTAAATAGTTATGGTATTTATGGAGAAAAGACAGAGATTATAAAGTGCGGTTTTAAACAACTGTCCTACAAGACCCATGTAGACTTCCTTATTAACTCCATCCCTTTTTCCAAGGTAGTAAAGTGTTTCCCAGAAAGCATAAATTGTGCACATATTCTGTATTTTTCTCACCATTCCCATAAAGAAACATGGAAGTAACTTCCACCCCCCCCCTCCCCAAAACATTGTTTAGGGGTCCAATGTAAGGGATAAATACACTGTATGGCGCTTTTAAGGGTGACAACTTGTGTTTTCAGATAGAACAACATGTATACTGATTGTTACCTTTATAATTACCAGTTATGCAACATGGTTTTAATTTCAGGATTAGGCGATAATACAGGATCTATTTATCAAACATCACCCCAGACCTGTTTGTGACGGAGAAAGGAATGTGGCACCTGCCCTGCAGGAGTATTAGTAATATTAACAATTACAATTCAATAACAATACATGATTAACCCCTCCAGTGCCTTTCCTGTTTCCGTACTGTGAATAACTAATTTGTATCATCTTAAAGGGACAGTAAAGTAAATATTTAACTTTCTTGATTTAGATAGAGCATGCAATTTTAAACAACTTTTCAATTTACTTCTGTTTTCAAATTTGCTTTGTTCTTTTTGTATCTTTTATTGAAGAGTAAAACAAGGTAGGCTCATAAGAGTTCAGGAGTGTGTACGTGTCTTTAGCGCTCTATGGCAGCAGTGTATTCCAACATTGTATAACAAAGCTACAAATAATGTTGCAAAACACTGCTGCCATAGAGTACTAAACTAATTTGATCAAGTAGTTCTGGGGAGAAGTCCCCTTATATATTTTAAATGTTATTGCTTTTATTTCTATATGTGATATTTTTTTTTATTTTTTTTATTGAGGTTGAAAAAAATAAAGACAGTACAAGATTGCCTTAGATGCAGTCAATGTAAAACAGATAGTAGTAATCAACAAGGTCATTGTAATACATAACATTGTGAGATGTACAGCTAAAGGGCATGTATCATAATACAAACTGGCAATTAAATATAACAGTTTTATAAGAAAAAAAAAAGAAAAATGTATTCATACTGTAATACTGCATTTGTAGTAAAATAGTGTTCAAAATCAACCTCAAATTTACTTTATGTGAACGAGTGAGTATCACCTTCCTTGGTACTGATAAAGTATAGGATATGAACTCCCTTAATTATAAATAGGATCTGTAGGGAAGCCTTCAAACTGGCACATTGGGGCACTTGTGGGCCCTATCCTAATCCTAATAGCTTTACAGAAGGCAACTGAGAAATATTTAAAGATTATAGACTCGGCTGGTAAGTACTGTTGATCAGTCCTGCTGATCTAAGTAGGGCAGGTAGAGTCAACACTATGGTATTATGCAAGACGAGTAAATACTAAGGGAGTAGTTAAAGTTGCGGTAATATCAACTGACAGCTGGGAACTAAGGATAAGTCAATGCAAAGTATAAATGGTACATACGTTACATTATGTTGTACTGTAAGAATTACTGATGGGAAGTATAATGGGGGTGCGGTATAGGCAAGATAAACCGCTTAGTTAACCCTCCTACACTAAGAGGTTTATTGTATGTGAAATGAAAATAAAAAAGTATAGCAGGATAAACAGCTTATGAAGAATATAGAGAACAAAGTGCTCAGGAGTCTGTGATATCTGGTCACTGTATTTTCCTCGGCCGCTGGCAGTGCGGGAGGATGCTAAGTAATTTCAATCTAAGTGTAGTAATGCTGAAACTCATAATCCCGCAGTTGACAGCCACTAAATTATAAATCATAGCTCTTGACCTGGACTTTCTCATCTAAGGGTTGGAATAGCTAGCTATATAAATTAAGTCCCCCTTGATACTTAACATAAGTGCTACACCAATTTAGGGACATATGTTATGTGTGATCCAAGCAAAATTTGTATGTGTATAACTGTATACCTAAGCTTGGGTGGAGAATGGGATGAATTGTATAGAACTACAGTTAAACTCCATGAGACATATAATAAAGCAAAAAACAAAGTAAACATAAAACCAGACTATCTATAGCTTAATGTTATACAGTGGAATTGTATGTAGGAACTTTTAAGGAATATATAGGGTAATATGAAGCTATATTATAACAGAGGAACATTAAATAAATTAATTTGGAAATCTCAATCCAGAGTAAGCTATCAATAGTTACTAGGATCTTTCTTGCCTCGAGCTGGATGGCCGGAACTCCGTGTCAATTATTAGTTTTATCCGACACCCAACCTGATACATGTAAGGATAATGCTCAGTTGAGAAAACAGGCTTGTCGCAGCACTGAAGCAAGCATGCTGTGATGGATCATCTTTACAATTAAGCTCTCTCGGGGCAATAGAGTCCTCAAGCTGTAAAATGGAGGTAGATTTCCCCAGGGACGTCATTTCAGACCCGTAGCGTTCGGAAATTAGGTTTACCAGACCATCTTGATGTCCACAGTCCTGGTGTTTATCTGGTTTCTTTTTAGTAAGGGTCAATGTCTCCATTGTATTAGGCAGATCACCCGCCTTACCCTCTATGTCAGTGGGGCCAGGTGTAGGGTGCTGTGACGCAGCAACCCCACAGGCCTTACAGCAATAAGCAGGAAGGCATCCAAACTTTACAGATGGCTCCTAGTGAGAAAAATTCTTATCTGACAAAAGGTAGCACTCAGAGGACTCCGGAGAGGGAGTAACACGCTGGGCAGTAGGAGCTGAGAGTAGGGAGTAAAGATCCTTCTGCAACTGGTCATGGCTTTGTGAGATCGCGTTCCGTAAAGTGCGCTCCCAGGCATCCACGGCTGCTAAAACCTCCATGATGTTTTCGAAGATATCCTCCAATCTTCTCCACAAATGATAGCTGCGGTGCAAGTCGCTTTCTAAATAGCCCCTGGTGTAAGCTCAGACTCAGAGGCCTGCTAACCCTGGGAAACCGGGGGTGGGGGGTACTGTAGATGTTCCTTCTTTCTAGGCCGCCATACTTGAAACGCTCATCTTGAGGTTTACTATGATAATAGCAATAGGAATGATGGTGTCACCTGGTAGCAATCGATTCAGCTGAGTTTCCTCTACCAGGATATGCTGCTGTAGTAAGGAGAAGTGGGTATATAAAACAATAGATAACTAGTTTTCTCAAGTTTAAGAGGAGCTTCTCTTTTTGCGACTGGTCATGGCGGCTGCTAGGACACGCCCCTCTATATGTAATATTTGATATTTGCATGTGCGATTTTTTATATAAGTGAACAGATTTTATACATTCTTACTTACCATTAAACTTGGAGTTATTATTTGCAAACACCATTGTCTGTTAATATTTGTATTCACACAATGGGGCATATCTATCAAGCTCCGATGCCCGGTGTTTCTGGCGAGCCTGCATGCTCGCCAGAAACAGCACTTATGAAGCAGCAGTCACAAAGACCACTGCTCCATAACCTTTCCGCCTGCTCTGAGCAGGCGGACAGACATTGCCGGAAATCAACCCGATCGAGTACGATCAGGTTGATTGACACCCCCCTGCTGGCGGCCTATTGGCCGCGAGTCTGCAGGGGGCGGCGTTGCACCAGCAGCTCTTGTGAGCTGCTGGTGCAATGCTGAATACGGCGAGCGTATTGCTCGCCATATTCAGCAAGGTCTGTCGGACCTGATCCGCACTGTCGGATCAGGTCCGTCAGACCTTGATAAATTGGGGCCAAAGATACATACGTGTTTATTTATTTATACAAAGGTATTTTCCCATTGAGGGTCCTTACAATCATTCATTGTGTATTTACCTATATTTCTGTCTAGGAAGTAGACAGACTATCATGAGTGGAGATAAAGTGCTTAAGATTTGTTTGCATTACCCTATTCTCTAACTTATAGAGTACAAAAGACACGTGCACACTCCTGAACTCTTATGAGCCTACCTAGTTTGTTCTGTTCTTTAATTAAAGATACAAATTGAACAAAGCAAATTTGATGTCATTTGGAAAGTTGTTTAAAATGACATGCTCTATCTGAATCATGAAAGTTTAATTTTCACTTTACTGTCACTTTAAAGGTGTCCTTACAATTTGTACATATAAGCCCTAGCAAGGACTGAGCCCATCATTGTCATCATCAGTACCCTTTGAAATCTTTGGTGTTGGCAAGAATGGATGTATTAAAGGGGCATAAACCCCAAATTCTTCTTTCATGATTCAGATAATTGCTTCATTCTCCCAACTGTCCCTATTTGAGAGGGGCAGTCCCTGATTCTGGGCACTGTCCCTCTGTCACAGCCATATGTCCCTTTTTGCAGAATTTCCCTTAGCCATACCCACGGAACACCCAACAATACTGTCAAACTGCCCTGAGACACCCATGGAGCACCCATAAATACTGACAAACTGCCCTGAGACACCCACGGAACGCCCATAAATACTGACAAACTGCCCTGAGACACCCATGGAGCACCCATAAATACTGACAAACTGCCCTGAGACACCCACGGAACACCCATAAATACTGACAAACTGCCCTGAGACACCCATGGAGCACCCAGAAATACTGACAAACTGCCCTGAGACACCCACGGAACACCCATAAATACTGTCAAACTGCCCTGAGATACCCACGGAACACCCAGAAATACTGACAAACTGCCCTGAGACACCCACGGAACACCCAGAAATACTGACAAACTGCCCTGAGACACCCACGGAACTCCCAGAAATACTGACAAACTGCCCTGAGACACCCACGGAACACCCATAAATACTGTCAAACTGCCCTGAGATACCCATGGAGCACCCAGAAATACTGACAAACTGCCCTGAGACACCCACGGAACACCCAGAAATACTGACAAACTGCCCTGAGACACCCACGGAACACCCATAAATACTGTCAAACTGCCCTGAGACACCCATGGAACACCCAGAAATACTGACAAACTGCCCTGAGACACCCACGGAACACCCAGAAATACTGACAAACTGCCCTGAGACACCCACGGAACACCCAGAAACAACAACAATCCCGCCCACTAACCACCAATGATCCCTCACCTCCCAATACATTTGTGGTTCATTCTAAGCCACAAATGTTGAGAGATATGCAGTCTTAGTATCTTTTGTTGAGCAACAATGCACTGCTGGCAGCTAGATGAACACTTCAGATGAGCCAATGGCAAGAGTCATATATGTGCAGATACCAATCAGCAACTAGCTCCCAGTAGTGCATTGCTGCTCCTGATCCTACCTAGATATACTTTTCAACAAAGGATACCAAGATAATGAAGCTAATTAAAAAACTGAAGTAAATTGGAAAGTTGTTTAAAATTGCATTCTCTTTCTGAATCACGAAAGAAAACAATTGGGTTTCATGTCTCTTTAAACAAGACATCTCACTAATGCTTGTTTTTTTTTTTTTGTTTTTTTTTTCAAGACACTTTAAAGGGACATTAAACATTTCTTGCTTTGTGTTAAAAATTGTGCTTTTTCACACAACCCCCAAGAGAGGCCAAAAAGCCTCAACCTTTGATTTTCAGACCCTTTTTTGGCCTTTCTAGGGAAAGTGGGACAAAGCGCAATCTTTCAACAAAAGTATTTAATTTCTTTTTTAAACATTTGGATTCAGCAAATTTGATTTAAAGTGAAGGTCAATTTTGATGAATTAGTGCCCTGTTTTTAATAATCCTATTAAAAACAAGGGCACTTTAATTCATCAAAATTAACATTTCACTTGTTTTTTTCAAAAATGTACCTTTTTATCCTGGCAGCCGCTCCAGAGATTCCCCCGGTCGTCGGAAGCCTCTGCAGACATCAGAAATGATGAATTTGGCTTCCTCCAATCACGGCTTCCCCCCGGGAGACCTTGGCCTGAGGTAACGCCATGATTGGAGGAATCTGGATTCGTTATTTTGGACCCGTAAAGGCAGCTTGCGACGGGCGGAGGAAGTGCTGGAGCGGCTGCCAGGATTAAAATCTAAGTTTTTGAAAAAAACAAGTGAAATGTCAATTTTGTTGAATTAAAGTGCCCTTGTTTTTAATAGGATTATTAAAAACCTTGCACTAATTCATCACAATTGACCTTCACTTTAAGATGTGTTTTTATTAGCATTAACATTGCTTTAAAAACACTGAAACCTTTTTTTTACCTTCAAGTTGCAGGCATAGTGACATGAAAAGGGTTAACAAACTGCCTGCTCATAATCTTCTGGCTTGCTGTCTGTGTTATCGCTATAGTAACCAAAACAGCCTGGCAAGGTGACAGAGTTCTTTTTCTCTAACTCTTGACTGTAGATCTGGGGCAAAGGTGCTCAGTTCACACAAGTTATTTCAGGCCTTGGGTATTTGTGTGTTCTGTTAAAAAAAGACTTTCTAAGGAATATTACTAAGAAAAGAATATAGGCAGCATTCATTGGAAATTGCTTATGCTTTGTACTCACTTTTATCAAATATTTTTTCAACAGTGAAAGTAAATCGTAAAGCTATTTTCTTTACTGGAGAAAAACAAATGTTTTTGTTTTGTTTTACAACCTTGTTCTCACCTCCAGAATTCTGTCAAGCACTGGATTTTTGTAGCTCTTTGAGTACAGCCGTGATGTCCTCCGGCCTTTATACATTTCCAAAATGTGGTATACCCTGAATTCTGTGTCAAGAAGAGGAAGCAGGTCACAGAGGACATCAAAATATAATAAATTATTCCACTTATTTACTGAGATAACAAAGCAGTAAGGATTGAGATAAAAACAGAAATTGTGATCATGTACCAGCAGTAAAAATGATCTTTTTAGCTGTAATTGCTCTAGAGCAAAGGGTGATGGGAGATGTCTTGTAAATACAGTATGTTTTTGTTGGTGTGGAATATGTAATGAATTATCTATATTTAATATTAATTACCATTGTAAAACGAACACTCGTATGCAAAAAGTACATTGTTTAACGGGTCATTTTTTCATTCCGGGTAATTTTCGGCTTGGCAGCTGCAATGTTTGCAGCTCCTGAGTAAGACTTTACCAATGTATTTAACCCCTTTGTAGGGGTTGAACACATAGGGGTAAGTGGAGAGCAAAAATATTTGTGCTATTGTGCGTTAACATTGTTCAATCACAATCAATTGCTCTTTATTTTGTGCTCATATTACAAGTCCAAATTTATTTTTTTTTTTTTTTTTTTTAAATAATTTTTTTTTATTGAGGTATAACACATATATAACAGGCAATTGATATCTCAAAATTCCCAGCGTCAGCAGTAACAAAAAGTACTAACATATACACAATCTCCAAAGATATATCAAAGCAACTATACAAATAATGCCTGAAAAAACAAGTGAAAAAGTAAACCTCATATTTTCTGTTAAGGCGATTCCCCTTATAATATAATAAAACATTCGAGTAAATAATATCCCCCTAAAATATAAAGAGGCCTCTCTTGGACCCCCTGGAGTAATGACAAACTGGGGGACTGTGGGGAAGAAATAAAATAACAAACCGGGCCACTCTTGGACCCAAGATATTGTACATATGAAAATTGATCAACATAATATACAGTGCAACAGAATATACAGTGCAACATAATATACAGTGAACAGAGCATAAAGAGCAAACTAACTAACTCAATACAAAGATCCAATAAGCAAACTTTTGAGTAGCTAAAGTGCAAATAATTAAGTAACAAAGTGATCATAATGGCACATGGAGGGCAACCCATATATCATAAAAGTTAAGTAGAGTATGTGTATGAGCAGCTTGGTATTAGTCCAGATGTTATAGGAGCCCCTGAAGCAATATAACTCATTGTAAAGGTAGGTCTCTTGTATTTCAGGGCTCAGTGAATATAAATATAGAAACTTATATGTCTATTCAGGGGGGGCAGGGATGGAGAAGTATAATAAGACATGCCATCTCAACAGTATGCAGCAGTGTATCGCAGCAAATATAAATATAGAACCTTATATGGCCGTTCGGGGGAGCAGGAATGAGAAAGTATAATAAGACATCTCAACAGTAAGCAGCAGTATATAATATTTTAGAGAAAGAAGTTAAGCTCCCCATAATCTTGTAAACAAGAGCCTCCTGAGAACATCTAGAGCCAATAAGTAAGGCTGCCATTATGTTAATGACCATGCTAGGTATAATGTAAAAATAAAGCAGGAGCTTAACGGACCAATTTACTACTAATACAGAAACTTGGGGTGTTCTATCAAGCATAACCTTAGCATTGTAGGAATAAGTGTGGCGACACATTAAACTCATATATGGGCTAAGTCATACCATTTGAACTGGGTACACAACGCAAAAATAATGAAAGGATTGGTATGGCTGAGTGATTTAATGGCGATACAATGTAGAGGCTTCTGCTAAGCTGAATAGGGGCAGTAACAGCCTATATTAATTATTTACATTCTAACAGAAGTCCCTCAAAACAAGCGTTGAAAGCCTAACAAATATGCTAAGGCACCTTACTGTGTATTATAGTGAAAATTTCTGTCCTACTCTTTTTGTGACATATGAGGAAAATCAGGTATATACATTTATGTATAGACAAACCTGTAGAGTCTGTGAGCTCACCAAAGTTAGTTTACATACTAAGAAACTGAACAAATTGCAATGGGACAGGGGAGTACCAATATCATAGATAAATGCGTGGTGGGTATATACATATATGGTTAGACATTAGGGGATAGAGATACCAGTACACCAGTAGTCAGAGCACCTACAAAACATTTTTAACCTGGATGCTGGAGCTGCTACATCCCGTGAAAAGTCTGAATGTTCACAGATAAAAGATTAAACATCCAAACTTAAATAAACTTGTTGGCCCCAAAATAAATAAAAAAAAAAAAATACTGAATAACAAACAGTATATAGCAGAGATCGGGATGAAGATTTATAGAGGATCTTGCCTCTTGCACTGTTAAAGATGAATGCCTCAGCCTATCCCCATTCTATCTAGTGGCCAGTCCAATCTCTCTTGGTGACCCACCCTAAGGAGCCTAATGTGGAGTGACCCAGGTGGAGGGGGGCCATGTACTGGAGACCAGAGTTCAATGATGCTGCACGGGTTATGCACCGAAAATTTACCAGCTCCAGCAAGACTTTGAGTGCGGTGAACATAACCTGCCGACCCAGATGGGGCCAATGTTATCAGGGAGGCATCTTCCGATATCGGGCATGGCATTCTCTTGTTTCGGCTAGCTACTGTACTCCGTACGCCCCCTCCTACATGGCTTGCCGCTGTCAAGTGTGAGCCGTGATCAGGAACTCTGTGCTGTCTTGGAGGGTAAGTGAAAGCAAGGTCCTGGCCATGCGGTCCTCGTCGTTGCATATTCTCCTCTCCTTGAGCATTTGTAATAATCCCGTCAGGAGCGACGTGTGCTCCTACTTGTGTCGAAATTCTGCAAACTTCTACGCTCCTATCCTCTGTCTTGCAGGACTCCTGGGAAAGACCAGGAGGGTTTGTTTCTTGTGGCTGCTCCTCCGGTTCCTTGCAGCTCCTATAGTCTGGGCGGAAGGCCCTCTCCAGAACCCCACAGAGGCGAATCCTGTGTGCCTCCAGAATCGAGCTCAATGCAGCGATCAGTTGCGTGCGCGCCATTATTTTCTTACAATGTTCTTGTCTGTCAATAAGAGTCCTGGAATAGGACACCGTAACCCCGGCAATGGGGGGGGGGTATTATGCGGCAGCCCCGGTCCTGCGTTCTGTAATCTCCACGAGACCCGAAGTAAAATGGCTTCCAGGCCTGTAAGAGGACTATCACGCAGCCGTCTCAGAGAACATAGGCCAAAACAGAATCAAAATATCAGCTCCTAGAGTATATGCAAACTAAAGTAGTATATAGATTCAGATATATCCAAATAGCAAAGTATTTTGTAAGTTTGATGTAGATAATCTGCAAAAATGTTCTCAACCTCACAGAGCTTCACAGAGACATGTCTTGCCGCTTTGAGAGCAGGCTCCGCCCCCCCCAAATTTATTTTTGATGGTTCAAGTAATAGAGGCCTATTTATCAAAGGTCTGTCGTACCTGATCCGACAGTGCGGATCAGGTTCGACAGACATCGCTAAATGTGGAGAGCAATACGCTCTTCGTATTCCACATTGCACCAGCAGCTCTTGTGAGCTACTGGTGCAACGCCGTCCCCTGCAGACTCGCGGCCAATCGGCCGCCAGCAGGCAGGTGTCAATCAACCCGATTGTACTCAATCGGGTTGAATTGTGGCGATCTCTGTCTGCCTCATCAGAGCAGGCGGACAGGTTATGGAGCAACGGTCTTTAGACCGATGCTCCATAACCTGCAATTCTGGCGAGTCTGAAGACTCGCCAGAAACATGGGCCCTCAAGCTCCATTCGGAGCTTGATAAATGGGCCTCATAGTCTAAGGCACACTAGTAGTGCTCTCTGCGCTATCCATTAAAAGTATAGGGTATTTGTATCCATTCGTTATTTCGGATCCATTCTTTATTCATATTCATTATTCTATTTTAAAGTTTAGAATAGTCTAATGAATATGAATAAAGAATGGATCTAAAATAATGAATGAATCTGAAAAACGATTTAAGTTAACATAAGGAATAACCTGAAACAAAATTATTTAAACCTTTGCCCCCCCACATCACCAACACTAAATAAAAAACTATTAACTTCTAAACCGCCGTCCCCCAACATCGCCAACACTAAATAAACCTATTTACCTCTAAACTGCCCTCCCCTCACATCACCAACACTAAATAAACCTATTTACTCCTAAACCGCCATCCCCCCACATCGCCAACACTAAATAAACCTATTAACCCATAAACCACCATCTTCCCTCATCGCCAACACTAAATAAAGCTATTAACCCCTAAACCACCGCCCCCACATAGCCAACACTAAATAAACCCATTAAACCCGAAACTGCCATACCCCCACATTGCCAACACTAAATAAAGCTATTAACCTCTAAACCGTCGTCCCCCACATCGCAACTACCTAAATTAAACTATAACCACTAAATCGCCATCCCACCACATCGCCAACACTAAATAAAGCTATCGACCACTAAACCGCCGCCCCCACATCACAACTACTTAAATTAAACTATTAACACC
This sequence comes from Bombina bombina, assembly GCF_027579735.1. Lineage (NCBI taxonomy): Eukaryota > Metazoa > Chordata > Amphibia > Anura > Bombinatoridae > Bombina > Bombina bombina. Next base: position 1,008,877,454 of record NC_069499.1, on the reverse strand, counting down.
TAAATCGCCATCCCACCACATCGCCAACACTAAATAAAGTTATCAATCACTAAGCCGCCGCCCCCCCCACATTGCAACTACCTAAATTATACTATTAACCCCTAAACCTAACACCCCCTAACCTAAATTAAAGTTACAATTACTAACTACCTAGTTAAAACAAATACAAACTTACCTGTGAAATAAAAATAAAACCTAAGCTTAAACAAAAATAACTATCTAACATTACTTGTTTAAAAAAAAGCCTAACATTACAAAAAAAATAAAAACTACAATAACAAAAAAAATAAACACTGAAATTAGAAAAAAACCAAAAACTAGCATTACAAAAAATAGCAAACGAAATGATCCAAAATAATATAAATTATTCCTTTTCTAATACCCTCGTTTAAAAAAAAACAAAAAAAAAAACACCCACAAATAAGAAACCCTAATCTATAAATAAACTACCAATAGCCCTTAAAAGGACCTTTTATAGGGCATTGTCCTAAAGTAAACAGCTCTTTTGCCGATAAATTAAACCAAATACCCCCTAACATTACAACCCCCCCCAACCCCCAAAATAAAAAAAAAACCTAACTAAAAATAACCCTAATCTACCCATTGCCCCAAAAAGGACATTTGTATGGGCATTGCCCTTTAAATGACATTCAGCTCTTTTTCAGCCCCTTTAAAAATAAAAAAGCCCTAATCTAAAAAAAAAACACCCCCAAAAACTAACACCCCAAAATCGTTACTCACTATTGCTGAAGTCCAGTGAAAGATCTTCATCCCAGCAGCGAAACATCTTCACCCAGGCCACTTCTATCTTCATGGCTGAGGCGGAGCGGTCGGTGGATGCGCGGAGCCGGAGCAGAAGAGGAGGTCCATCGGTCCAACAAAGAGGTCTTCTTCATGCGATCGTCTGACGCAAACTAAACATTGAATGCAAGGTACCCCTTTTATATTGAGGTACCCTTGCATTCCTATTGGCTCAAAAATTCAAATCAGCCAATAGGATGAGAGCTGCTTAAATCCTATTGGCTGTTCAAATCAGCCAATAGGATTTAGATGAAGATGGAGCCGCCTGGATGAAGATCTTTTGCCGATGGGATGAAGATCTTTTGCTGGACTTCAGCAATGATGAGTACCGATTTTGGGGTTAGTGTTATTTTTTTATTTTTTTTGGGGTGTATTTTTATTTAGATCAGGGCATTTTTTATTTTTAATGGGCTGAAAAAGAGCTGAATGTCCTTTTAAGGGCAATGCCCATACAAATGCTCTTTTTGGGGCAATGGGTAGATTAGTTTTTTTAGTTAGGTTTTTTTATTTTGTGGGGTTGGGGGGTTTTAATGTTAGGTGGTATTTGGTTTAATTTATTGGCAAAAGAGCTGTTAACTTTAGGGTAATAACCTACAAAAGGCCCTTTTAAGGGCTATTGGTAGTTTATTTATAGATTAAGTTTTTTTTTTTTATTTTTTTTTTAAACAGGGGTATTAGAATAGGAGTATTTTTTATTATTTTGGATCATTTCATTTGTTATTTTTTGTAATGGTAGTTTTTAATTTTTTTGTAATTTTAGGTTTTTTATTTTTTTTATTATTTTTTTTTAAACAAGTAATGTTAGTTTTTTTTTAGTTTAAGCTTAGGTTTTATTTCACAGGTAAGTTTGTATTTATTTTAACTAGGTAGTTAGTAATATTGTAACTTTAATTTAGGTGTTTTTTAATTATGTTACCATTAGGGGGTGTTAGGTTTAGGGGTTAATAGTTTAATTTAGGTAGTTACAATGTAGGGGGACAGTGGTTTAGGGGTTAAAAGTTTTATTTAGTGTTTGCAATGTGGGAGGACGGTGGTTTAGGGGTTAATAGTTTTATCTAGGGAGTCGCGATGTGGGGGGATGGCAGTTTAGGGGTTAATAGGTTTATTTAGTGTTGGCGGTGGGGGGCGGGGGTTTAGAGGTTAATAGGTTTATTTAGTGTTGGCGATATGGGGGGACGGCGGTTTAGATGTTTGCGATGTGGGGGGATGGCGGATTACAGGTTAATACAGGGAACACAGCATTAGACAGTTAGAAAGCCTAATGTGATCCATTCAGGAAGAGCAAAGCTGAACTGGTAACAATCCTGCAAAATAGAAAATAAAATTGTTATCAATAGATCTACCCTCTGAAGAATAATGTAAGGTAGTGGGGACAAATTTCAGTATGCTCCAATACTAAAACTTAACACTAAAACTTAAGTCCCCCCCAAAAAAAATAACATTTAAAAGAGCCCCAAGTTTTACTACTTACCATCCGAAGTCTTCTCCGTCAGCGGCTCCTCAAGGGCGGCAGTTCTCAGTGGAGGTCCTTGACAGTGGTCCTCTTCGGTCCTTGGTGGTTTTATTGTGATAGGGGTTATGGCGGTTTAGGGGTTAATACAGTATATGGGTTTTTTTGCGATGGATTGTGATGATTTAGGGGTAAAAGCAATGTAGGTGGTTTATTGCAATGGGGGTTGTCACAGTTTAGGGTTAATAGAGTAGGGGTTTATTGTGATGGGGTTGTGGAGGTTTAGGAGTTAAATAGTGTAGAGGTTATATAGTGTAGGTAGGGGTTTTACATTTTTTTAAGGCATTTTATGTGTTTAAACAAATGTATTAACAAAAGTCAAATGTCGAAACAAGTGATTTGTCTAAGCAAAACTTTGTCCAATGTCCAGTTTACTTAAATTAAACTATTAACACCTAAATCGCCATCCCACCACATCGCCAACACTAAATAAAGCTATCAACCACTAAGCCGCCGCCCCCCCACATTGCAACTACCTAAATTATACTATTAACCCCTAAACCTAACACCCCCTAACCTAAATTAAAGTTACAATTACTAACTACCTAGTTAAAACAAATACAAACTTACCTGTGAAATAAAAATAAAACCTAAGCTTAAACAAAAATAACTATCTAACATTACTTGTTTAAAAAAAGCCTAACATTACAAAAAAATAAAAACTACAATAACAAAAAAAAATAAACACTGAAATTAGAAAAAAAAAACAAAAACTAGCATTACAAAAAATAACAAACGAAATGATCCAAAATAATATAAATTATTCCTTTTCTAATACCCTCGTTTAAAAAAAAAAAAAAAAAAACACCCACAAATAAGAAACCCTAATCTATAAATAAACTACCAATAGCCCTTAAAAGGACCTTTTATAGGGCATTGTCCTAAAGTAAACAGCTCTTTTGCCGATAAATTAAATCAAATACCCCCTAACATTACAACCCCCCCAACCCCCAAAATAAAAAAAAACCTAACTAAAAAAAAACCTAATCTACCCATTGCCCCAAAAAGGACATTTGTAGGGGCATTGCCCTTTAAATGACATTCAGCTCTTTTTCAGCCCCTTTAAAAATAAAAAAGCCCTAATCTAAAAAAAAAACACCCCCAAAAACTAACACCCCAAAATCGTTACTCACTATTGCTGAAGTCCAGTGAAAGATCTTCATCCCAGCAGCGAAACATCTTCACCCAGGCCACTTCTATCTTCATGGCTGAGGCGGAGCAGTCGGTGGATGCGCGGAGCCGGAGCAGAAGAGGAGGTCCATCGGTCCAACAAAGAGGTCTTCTTCATGCGATCGTCTGACGCAAACTAAACATTGAATGCAAGGTACCCCTTTTATATTGAGGTACCCTTGCATTCCTATTGGCTCAAACATTCAAATCAGCCAATAGGTTGAGAGCTGCTTAAATTCTATTGGCTGTTCAAATCAGCCAATAGGATTTAGATGAAGATGGAGCCGCCTGGATGAAGATCTTTTGCCGATGGGATGAAGATCTTTTGCTGGACTTCAGCAATGATGAGTACCGATTTTGGGGTTAGTGTTATTTTTTTTTTTTTGGGGTGTATTTTTATTTAGATCAGGACTTTTTTATTTTTAATGGGCTGAAAAAGAGCTGAATGTCCTTTTAAGGGCAATGCCCATACAAATGCTCTTTTTGGGGCAATGGGTAGATTAGTTTTTTTAGTTAGGTTTTTTTATTTTGTGGGGTTCGGGGGTTTTAATGTTAGGTGGTATTTGGTTTAATTTATTGGCAAAAGAGCTGTTAACTTTAGGGCAATAACCTACAAAAGGCCCTTTTAAGGGCTATTGGTAGTTTATTTATAGATTAAGTTTTTTTTTAAGTTTTTTTTTAAACAGGGGTATTAGAATAGGAGTATTTTTTATTATTTTGGATAATTTCATTTGTTATTTTTTGTAATGGTAGTTTTTAATTTTTTTGTAATTTTAGTGTTTATTTTTTTGTAATGTTAGGTTTTTTTATTTTTTTTATTATTTTTTTTTAAACAAGTAATGTTAGTTTTTTTTTAGTTTAAGCTTAGGTTTTATTTCACAGGTAAGTTTGTATTTATTTTAACTAGGTAGTTAGTAATATTGTAACTTTAATTTAGGCGTTTTTTAATTATGTTAACATTAGGGGGTGTTAGGTTTAGGGGTTAATAGTTTAATTTAGGTAGTTACAATGTAGGGGGACAGTGGTTTAGGGGTTAAAAGTTTTATTTAGTGTTTGCAATGTGGGGGGATGGTGGTTTAGGGGTTAATAGTTTTATCTAGGGAGTCGCGATGTGGGGGGATGGCAGTTTAGGGGTTAATAGGTTTATTTAGTGTTGGCGGTGGGGGGCGGGGGTTTAGAGGTTAATAGGTTTATTTAGTGTTGGCGATATGGGGGGACGGCGGTTTAGATGTTTGCGATGTGGGGGGATGGCGGATTACAGGTTAATACAGGGAACAGCAGCATTAGACAGTTAGAAAGCCTAATGTGATCCATTCAGGATGAGCAAAGCTGAACTGGTAACAATCCTGCAAAATAGAAAATAAAATTGTTATCAATAGATCTACCCTCTGAAGAATAATGTAAGGTAGTGGGGACAAATTTCAGTATGCTCCAATACTAAAACTTAACACTAAAACTTAAGTCCCCCCTAAAAAATAACATTTAAAAGAGCCCCAAGTTTTACTACTTACCATCCGAAGTCTTCTCCGTCAGCGGCTCCTCAAGGGCGGCAGTTCTCAGTGGAGGTCCTTGACAGTGGTCCTCTTCGGTCCTTGGTGGTTTTATTGTGATAGGGGTTATGGCGGTTTAGGGGTTAATACAGTATATGGTTTTTTTTGCGATGGATTGTGATGATTTAGGGGTAAAAGCAATGTAGGTGGTTTATTGCAATGGGGGTTGTCACAGTTTAGGGTTAATAGAGTAGGGGTTTATTGTGATGGGGTTGTGGAGGTTTAGGAGTTAAATAGTGTAGAGGTTATATAGTGTAGTTAGGGGTTTTACATTTTTTTTAAGGCATTTTATGTGTTTAAACAAATTTATTAACAAAAGTCAAATGTCGAAACAAGTGATTTGTCTAAGCAAAACTTTGTCCAATGCACATGTCTAATTTATATACGCCTAGATTACGAGTCTTGCATTAGCCTGAAAAAGCAGCGTTGAGAGGTCCCAACGCTGCTTTTTAACGCCCGCTGGTATTACAAGTCTGGCAGGTACAGGTGTACCGCTCCCTTTTTTTCGGCGACTCGAACATACCGCAAATCCACAAATCCCATATTTTAAATGGGATTTTCTTAACGCCGGTATTACGAGTCTTGGAAAAAGTGAGCGGTACAGCCTCTCCTGTCAAGACTCGTACCGCATTTAAAAGTCAGTAGTTAAGAGTTTTATGGGCTAACGCCGTAACATAAAACTCTTAACTAAAGTGCTAAAAAGTACACTAACACCCATAAACTACCTATTAACCCCTAAACCGAGGCCCCCCCCCCCACATCGCAAACACTTAAATAAAAGTTTTAACCCCTAATCTGCCGACCGGACATCGCCACCACTTTAATAAATATATTAACCCCTAAACCGCCGCACTCCCGCCTCACAAACACTAGTTTTATTAACCCCTAATCTGCCGTCCCTAACATCGCTGACACCAACCTACATTTATTAACCCCTAATCTGCCGCCCCCAGCGTCGCCGCAACTATATTAAATATATTAACCCCTAAACCTAAGTCTAACCCTAACCCCCCCTAACTTAAATATAATTTAAATAAATCTAAATAAAATTACTACATTTAACTAAATTATTCCTATTTAAAACTAAATACTTACCTATAAAATAAACCCTAAGATAGCTACAATATAACTAATAGTTACATTGTAGCTATTTTAGGATTTATTTTTATTTTACAGGCAACTTTATATTTATTTTAACTAGGTACAATAGTTATTAAATAGTTATTAACTATTTAATAGCTACCTATTTAAAATAAAGACAAATTTACCTGTAAAATAAATCCTAACCTAAGTTACAATTACACCTAACACTACACTATAATTAAATTAATTACCTAAATTAAATACAATTAAATACAATTTAAAACAATTTTCTAAAGTACGAAAAAAACCACTACATTACAGAAAATAATAAAATAATTACAATTTTTTAAACTAATTACGCCTAATCTAATCCCCCTAATAAAATAAAAAAGCCCCCCAAAATAATAAAAATCCCTACCCTATACTAAATTACAAATAGCCCTTAAAAGGGCTTTTTGCGGGGCATTGCCCCAAAGTAATCAGCTCTTTTACCTGTAAAAAAAAAGTACAATACCCCCCAACATTAAAACCCACCACCCACACACCCAACCCTGCTCTAAAACCCACCCAATCCCCCCTTAATAAAACCTAACACTAACCCCTTGAAGATCACCCTACCTTGAGATGTCTTCACCCAGCCGGGCCGAAGTCCTCCACAAAGCCGGGCAGAAGTGGTCCTCCAGATGGGCAGAAGTCTTCATCGATGCCGGCCAGAAGAGGTATTCCAGACGGGCAGAAGTCTTCATCCAGGCAGCATCTTCTATCTTCATCCATCCGGAGCGGAGTGTGTCCATCTTCAAGACAAGTCCAACTGAAGAATGAAGGTTCCTTTAAATTACGTCATCCAAGATGGCGTTCCTTGAATTCCAATTGGCTGATAGAATTCTATCAGCCAATCGGAATTAAGGTAGAAAAAATCCTATTGGCTGATGCCAATCCAAGATAGCGTCCCTTGAATTCCGATTGGCTGATAGAATTCTATCAGCCAATCGAAATTAAGGTAGAAAAAATCCTATTGGCTGATCCAATAAGCCAATAGAATGGAAGCTCAATCCTATTGGCTGATTGGATCAGCCAATAGGAGTGAACTTCAATCCTTTTGGCTGATTGCATCAGCCAATAGGATTTTTTCTACCTTAATTTCGATTGGCTGATAGAATTCTATCAGCCAATCAGAATTCAAGGGACGCTATCTTGGATGACGTCATTTAAAGGAACCTTCATTCTTCAGTTGGAAGAGAATGCTCCGCGTTGAATGTCTTGAAGATGGACCTGCTCCGCTCCAGATGGATGAAAATAGAAGATGCCATCTGGATGAAGACTTCTGCCCATCTGGAGGACCTCTTCTGGCCGGCTTCGATGAAGACTTCTGCCCATCTGGATGACCACTTCTGCACGGCTTCGTGGAGGACTTCGGCCCGGCTGGGTGAAGACGTCTCAAGGTAGGGTGATCTTCAAGGGGTTAGTGTTAGGTTTTATTAAGGGGGGATTGGGTGGGTTTTTAGAGTAGGGTTGGGTGTGTGGGTGGTGGGTTTTAATGTTGGGGGGGTATTGTATTTTTTTTTTACAGGTAAAAGAGCTGATTACTTTGGGGCAATGCTCCACAAAAAAACCCTTTTAAGGGCTATTTGTAATTTAGGGTAGGGATTTTTATTATTTTGGGGGGCTTTTTTATTTTATTAGAGGGATTAGATTAGGTGTAATTAGTTTAAAAAACTTGTAATTATTTTATTATTTTCTGTAATTTAGTGTTTGTTTGTTTTTGTACTTTAGTTTATTTTATTTAATTGTAATTAATTTAATTTAGATAATTAATTTATTTATAGTGTAGTGTAGGTGTAATTGTAACTTAGCTAAGGTTTTATTTTACAGATACTTTATATTTATTATAGCTAGGTAGTTATTAAATAGTTAATAACTATTTAATAACTATTGTACCTAGTTAAAATAAATACAAAGTTGCCTGTAAAATAAAAATAAAACTTAAGATAGATACAATGTAACTATTAGTTAAATTGTAGCTATCTTAGGGTTTATTTTATAGGTAAGTATTTAGTTTTAAATAGGAATAATTTAGTTAATTGTAGCAATTTTATTGTGATTTCTTTAAATTATATTTAAGTTAGGGGGTGTTAGGGTTAGTGTTAGACTTAGGTTTAGGGGTTAATAAATTTAATATAGTGGCGGCGATGTTGGGGGCGGCAGATTAGGGGTTAATAATTGTAGATAGGTTGCGGCGACATTGGGGGCGGCAGATTAGGGCTTAATAAATATAATGTAGGTGTCGACGATGTTGGGGGCATCAGATTAGGGGTTCATTAGTATAATGTAGGTGGCGGCGGTGTCTGGAGCGGCAGATTAGGGGTTATTAATATAATGCAGGTGTCGGCGATGTCGGGGGCGGCAGATTAGGGGTTAATAAGTGTAAGATTAGGGGTGTTTAGACTCGGGGTTCGTGTTAGGGTGTTAGGTGTAGACATAAAAAGTATTTTCCATAGGAATCAATGGGGCTGCGTTAGGAGCTGAACGCTGCTTTTTTGCAGGTGTTAGGTTTTTTTTCAGCTGGCTCAGCCCCATTGATCCCTATGGGGAAATCGTGCACAAGCACGTTTAGCCAGCTCACCGCTACCATAAGCAGCACTGGTATTGAGGTGAGATGTGGAGCTAAATTTTGCTCTCTGCTCACTTTTCTGCGGCTAACGCCGGGTTTGTAAAAACCCGTAATACCAGCGTTGTCTGTAGGTGATCGGTGAGCATAAACTGCACGTTAGCACCTCAAATCTGGAATACTGTGTACAGTTCTGGATACCATATCTTCAGAAAGATATAAATAAACTAGAAGCTGTCCAAAGGAGGGCTACTAAAATGGTACATGGTCTAAAATATAAAACGTACAAAGAAAGACTCTATGATCTAAATATGTATAGTTTAGAGGATAGAAGGGAAAGAGGTGACATTATAGAAACCTTCAAATATATGAAGGGACTTAATAAAATAGAAGCTGAAAGCATTTTTCACAAAAAAATAAATGCCAAAACAAGGGGTCACAATCTAAAGTTAGAGGGTAGCAGATTCAGGAGAAATTTGAGGAAGCATTTTTTTACAGAAAGGGTGGTGGATTCATGGAATAAACTTCCATTTGAGGTGGTAAACGCAAAGACTGTAAAGGAATTTAAAAATGCCTGGGACATGCATAAGGCTATCCTAAGGAAAAAGTAACATGTAATATGAGTAGACTTGATGGGCCTTTTTGGTTCTTATCTACCGTCAAATTCTATGTTTCTATGTTTCTTTGTAAGCCTTACCAACAAAAACTCGTAATCTAGCCGATAGACTTTTCATGACCGCTATTTAAAAGTCCCTTGATCCATTTTTTATTTAACTAATAGTTGTGTTACAAAGCAAAACTTTCAAATAAGGCCCCTGTTTTATTATAAACATTGTGCAGATCAAACTCTCCTGAGGAGAGTGTTATGTATATAATGAGTTATGTATAAAACAGAAATGATAACTAACACACTTTTGTGAATGCACTTGCAGTTAACTGTATGAAACATGGTTCTCGCACTACCGAGATTCTTTTAATATTACTATTTCTAATTAAACTTTCACTTTTGTTAACGTGCTTTCAGATAACTGTATGAAACATGGCGACCTTGCTACAGAGATAAGATTAATATCTAAAAACTCCTGTTTTTGTGAGTGTGCTTGCAGATAATTCAATCAAACGTTGTGACCCCATTAGCGAGTTACACTGAAATGATTAACAATCATCAGTTTTAAAACGCATATAATGCATTTTATTTTAAGATTAATATAACAGTATTATGCTTTCTCAAAGTGGCTTCTTTAATGTTTCTGAATTGAAACTGAATAAATTATGCGGCTGCAATATTTGTAACAGTAATGTTCAAGCACGTTCGCAATTTTTTAAAATCTATCCTATTATATAAAAGGCCAAGTGTGTTTGTCCGAAGATGTCATGCGCAGTAGAGACAGCACGAGGACAAACACACCTGGCGATACCTGACAATCCATGCTGTTTGTGGCAAAGTGGGCGTGGCCGGATGGGAGCGTGGACGTGGTCGGGTGGGGCTATGGGCGTGACCGGGCATGGTTGACGTGGCGGGGCGTGGCCGGACACGGCCGGCGTGACATAGAGGGGAGAGAGATATAAAGAGAGAGGTTGAGACAAAAAGAGATAGGAAAGAGCTAAAGAGAGGGGGAAGAGCAGAATAGAGGGGAAAGTGCAGAAGAGAGGGGGGAGAGAGAGCAAAAGAGAGGGGGGAGAGAAAGAGCAAAAGAGAGGGGGGAGAGAGAGAGCAAAAAAGAGGGGGAGAGAGAGAGCAAAAGAGAGGGATGGAGAGAAAGAGCAAAAGAGAGGGATGGAGAGAGAGAGCAAAAAAAAAGGAGAGAGAGACAGAGCAAAAGAGAGGGGGAGAGAGAGCGCAAAAGAGAGGGGGGAGAGAGAGAGCGCAAAAGAGAGGGGGAGAGAACGCAAAAGAGTGGGAGAGAGCTCAAAAGAGAGGGAGAGAGAGCGCAAAAGAGAGGGCGAGAGAGAGAGCACAAAAGATGGGGAGAGAGAGAGCGCAAAAGAGAGGTGGGAGAGAGAGAGCATAAAAGAGAGGGGGAGAGAGAGCGCAAAAGAGAGGGGTGAGAGAGAGCAAAAGAGAGGGGTGAGAGAGAGCAAAAGAGAGGGGAGGAGAGGGAGCAAAAGAGAGGGGGGAGAGAGAGAGCAAAAGAGAGGTGGAGCAAGAGAGAGTGCAAAAGAGAGGGGGAGAGGGAGCAAAAGAGAGGGGGGAGAGAGAGAGCAAAAGAGAGGTGGAGCGAGAGAGAGTGCAAAAGAGAGGGGGAGAGAGCGTAAAAGACATGTGAGAGAGCAAAAGAGAGGGGGGAGAGAGAGAGCAAAAGAGAGGGGGGAGAGAGAGAGCAAAAGAGAGGTGGAGCGAGAGAGAGCGCAAAAGAGAGGGGGAGAGAGCACAAAAGAGAGGGGGAGAGAGCACAAAAGAGAGGGGGAGAGAGCAAGGGGTGGGGCCGCTGTACTACAAAAAATGGCCCGTGTGAACGGGCTTTAGGACTAGTAAGTAATAATCTAGTATGCAGCTCCGAGGTTTGTAAAATTATCCTTTTTTAGCGTTTACACAAAAGTATAAAATTATTTCTTATCAATAAAGACAATACAATTAATACATTTTTAATCTTAAATTGTATTTTTTTTTAAACAATATGCATAGTATCATAATACAATATAATTATTATTGACTAATTATATATATATATATATATATATATATATATATATATATACATCCAAGGAAAAAAGCACTCACCGGGTCTTTACAGCATCAAACAACTTTAATATGTGACGTTTCGGGGTTACCCCCGTCTTCAGACAACTTATTACAGACAATCATACCAACTCACCCTTTATAACGAAGACCCGCTCCCAAGTGCAGCTCTGCCGGTGGCGTTCCGGAAGTCAGCCAGCCGCGCCGTGAGTCACTACGTCATCGGCTGTCATGGCAACCAGGACGCGTCCCGGCAGGATTCTAAGTATAATAAAAAGATAGAACTGTGCATAGTAACAACGTAATTTACAAATGGCAGTACGAGATGAAGACAAATAATAAACATATTCCTCATGTATAGACTAAATTCATGTGACATTGGAGCAGCAAGAACACAAACAGGAAGGTGATCCTAATGTATATCTAACTATGTTATAAAGTGAACACAGTGAATGCGATGGATACTGCCCATATTACATACTGGACCTAGCTTAATATACATATAAGTGGCGAGAACAAGCTAATAATAATTCATCTTAAACGGGGATATACTAAAATCCTAACACCGTAACATAAAGAAATATACAGCTAAATATTATGGGTATAGTGCAAAATGAACTAGTACCGGCCACTATTAAGAAACTAATACTGAAATTAATCTGATAATGGGTCCATTGGATCAAATGTCAACTAGCTACAGTTACATTATAAAAACATTCAATTGCAACAGATTATTAAGTACCTGTTAACCAAACAATTAAGTTATGCAAAAATTGTGTGACATGTATAGTATTAGGCTAAAAAGATGAATATCAGATGTCCCAAGATCTGGTCTAAAGGGGGAGAAAAAGATATGAACTCGATATAAAAGAAGTATAGATAAAAGAAAAAGAACCAAAAAATAAAAACTAAATATACGAGAAATATAGGAAATAAGAAAAGAAAAAAGAAAAAAGGAAAGTAAAAGAAAAAGAAATGAAACAAAGAAATAAAAAAACATGCAGTTAGGAATAAAAGAAAACACCCCAAGAAAGTGAAGAAAAGAAAGGAAAAAAACAGAATCAAGAGAAATCATATCAAATCAGTTAGAAAAGAGTGACATTTAGATATATGCATATCATAAAAAGCAATGCCAGTCAAGATTGATATTAAGGCTTTGTGGGGCCATAGCACCCAGATCAAAAATCCATTTAGATTCCCGTTGTAATAGTAACCTTCCTCTGTCGCCTCCTCTTGCAAGTGGGGGCACATGGTCGATGATGATATATTTTAAATCTGAGACAGAGTGCTTGGACAAAGCAAAGTGCCTGGCCACGGGTTGCTCTGAGTCCCCACGATCAATGGCCGTTCTTATGGCTGATCTGTGGTTGGCCAATCTTGTACGGAGATCGTCAACCGTTTTTCCCACATAAAACAAACCGCATACACAGTGTAACAAGTACACTATGTATTTGGTTGTGCATGTGACCCGATGCTTAATACTGTAGATCCTATTCTTGTAGGGATGTCTAAATACTTTGCCAGTTGTCAACCCACTACAAGTTGTACATCCCAAGCAGCGGTAACAACCAGGTTTGGATTGTAACCAAGTCTCCTTCATGTAACAGTTCTTAGGATCTGTCTTGACGAGTTGATCTCTTAGAGACCTCGCTCTCCGGTATCCAATTCTAGGAGGTTCTGTCCCATGGAATGGCAGATCTGAGTCTGAGGCTATTAGGGACCAGTGTTTACGTACACTCTCGATAATGGCCGGTTTGTCAATATCAAATGTTGTCAGAAATGTCATTCTATTATACCCATCAACTGTATCTTTATGGACTAATAGATCCTCTTGCTGAAGCTTCAATGTATCCATTTTTTTCAATGTTAGGTCCTGTTTGTTGTATCCCCTCTGAATGAAGCGTGATTCCATATCTTGCATTTGTTGCTCCCGAAGGATAGCATCAGTGTTGTTCCTTGCTGTTCTCTTGAATTGTGATATAGGCAAAGCACATTTGAGGGCTGGGGGATGGCAGCTATGGGCATGCAACAGAGAGTTACGGTCCGTTTCTTTTGTGTACAATGTCGTGCACAAACGACCTTCTCTTTTAAAAATTCTCAGGTCCAGGAAATCCACACTAGAGCTGTTGTACACCATTTTGAACTTAATAGTGGGATGAGCCTCATTCACACTTGCGAACCATGATAATAGATCCTTCTCCGTGCCATTCCATAGCAAGAAGAGGTCATCTATGTATCTTTTATACTGGGTGACCCTGGCGTCCTGAAATAGTGTTGTGCCACTCGTTTCGAATTGGGCCATAAATAAGTTGGCATATGTGGGTGCCACGTTCGACCCCATGGCCGTACCTGCAATTTGCAGGTAGAATTCTTTCTCAAAACGAAAGTAATTCATTTCCAAGCATGCAGATAGAAGTTCTTGAATTACATCAACAGGCGGACCCACATATGGATATCTGGCCAGTTGCCTGCATACCGCCACAACTCCCTCATTGTGAGGTATTATAGTATACAAGCTGGTCACATCCATCGTGACCAGCAAGGTGTCATCTTGAACATCAGTGATGGTATTCAGTATTCTTATCATTGAACTGGAATCAAGAAGGAAAGAATCCATATTCCTAACCAGTGGTTGGAGTATATTGTCCAGATAGATAGCAATTGGCTGAAGCAATGAACCTATAGCCGACACTATAGGTCTCTCCAGAGGGGCTACCATGTCTTTATGGATCTTGGGTAGCGTGTAGATCACTGGAACCCTTGGATATTGTACTGTCATATATCCCAGGGCATCTTTATCTATGCACCTGGTCTCATGCAAGTAGTGAAGCATGGTATCAAGTTTCCTCTTATACACGCTAGTTGGATCACCCTTTAGTTTTCTATAGGTATCCTTATCCATCAACTGTCGCATCACTTCAGCCCTGTAGTCGGTGTAATTCTGGATGACGATCGCACCCCCTTTGTCCGCTTCTCTCAATACTATGGAAGTGTTCTCTTGTAAGTCCAGGAGTGCCCCTCTTTCATCCTTAGTTAGGTTGTGTCTAAAGTGTCCCCTCCTTTGGTGTGGATTCAGTGTATCTTGTTGTACCATCCTTGAGAAGGTTTTGATAGAAGGGTTATAGCTTGTGGGGTCGAACTTACTTTTCCCCTTAAGGATCTTTCTTGGTTGGTCTTGATAATCCCTGAAGTGTTCTTTCAGTCTCAAATTTCTAGAGAACTTCTGGATATCTATGAATAGATCAAATTCATCACACTTAGCAGTGGGTATAAATGACAAGCCCTTGTTTAAAACCTTCCTCTCATTCTCAGTCAGTACATGATTACTTAAATTGACAACTAGGTCCTCATTGACCGGCCTCTCCTGGGGGGTCTGGGTGGTAGGTTTGAACCCCCCCGCTTGATGTGGTTCCTCGTCCTTCCCCGTTTTTTGATCTTGTTGTCATGCCACCTCTATAGCCAGTGTGCATCTGTACAGGGGTAGAGGCCATCGCATTTCCATCTGAATCAGAACTATTGCCTGAGCTGTCCACTGTATCCAGGGGTCTTCTTCTGTTGTATCTTTGACGCCAAGGTCTATTTGTGCGATATTGCGCTCTTTCTTCAGGGCCTAATTGCCATCTGTAGACACTTTTGTTTTTATAATCGTTTGTCACATCCTCCAAACATATTAAAGTTGTTTGATGCTGTAAAGACCCGGTGAGTGCTTTTTTCCTTGGATGTATATATATATATATATATATATATATATATATATATATTAGTCAATAATAATTATATTGTATTATGATACTATGCATATTGTTTAAAAAAAAAATACAATTTAAGATTAAAAATGTATTAATTGTATTGTCTTTATTGATAAGAAATAATTTTATACTTTTGTGTAAACGCTAAAAAAGGATTTTTTTCCTTGGATGCATATACTACAATTTTAAAGCACCCCGGGCATGCTGGACTTGAATGCTATGTTACTGTGAGTGCTTCTACCCTTTTGGATCGTATATATATATATATATATATATATATATATATATATATATATAGTTGAGTTTCAGAGTTCAGCGCACATAGAATGGAGAAAAACAAAAACAAAACCAAATTATGGTGCAGTATGTCAGTACTAGGCAATCAAAAACTAAACGTGAGATTTAAATGTGCTCACCTTGTTTAACCTCAAACATGTGAGGTATGTTGGAAGCATGGAGGGGATGTAATCCCTATCTGTGGTAAAGATGTTTCCAGCTGTTATGCAGAAACTTTTAGCTGGTGGAAATCTTGATATCCCTGGAGTAGAAATATGTTGGTATTTCAGACAAACTTCTCCTCTCTGGAGTTAGGTAGAGACACTTTTCTGAGCTCTAGATAGCTCACAATATCATCAGAGATACCCTCTGATGAAGTGAATGTAATTCACGAAACGCGTAAGGCCACGCCCACTTCTGACATCACTTCCTGTCCAGGGAGACCAAGCTTCAAACACTTCAGCAACGGACCCTGTCACTGACAGGCTTAAGAATCCACATCCATCCGGATATTGTGAGCTATCTAGAGCTCAGAAAACCACAAGGAATCATCATCTAGCTGTATTTACAGCAGTTCATGTAACTATTTATTACGGTTTTTCATCATAAACACCAACTTATCCACCTGAACTCTGGGAGCTTTTCAGAGCTCAAAACCACCACAAGGAATTTACCTTCAGCTGTACTTACAGCATCCTATACAACAATATCACTAATTTTTATCAGCTAGCTGTTTTTGCACCAGCCCTGATAAGAAAAAAACTCACTACCGGATTTAAAGTAATATACTATATTTCATCTGCTCACCTATTTCTGTCCCTGATCTGGACTATTAACAAAGAGGATTTCTGTTTATCATTTTATATTGGACATTGGAAAATAAAAATTGTTTTTATTTTAAATTTCTCTTTGTGTCCTTGCAAGCATAATTTATACACATCTCAGGAGTGCTGCAATTAATATCCACAATTGATCTCATAGTATGTAAACTGAGCACTAACTGGTTTGCATACATAAAGTTTATACCATACTCCAGAGAGGAGAAGCTTTTCAAGTATAAAGAAGGGGAAAAGAAATAAACAGCAACAAGGAAAGAAATCCAGCAAAAAGAATTAAAGTGTCTCTACCTAACTCCAGAGAGGAGAAGTTTGTCTGAAATACCAACATATTTCTACTCCAGGGATATCAAGATTTCCACCAGCTAAAAGTTTCTGCATACCAGCTGGAAACATCTTTACCACAGATAGGGATTACATCCCCTCCATGCTTCCAACATACCTCACATGTTTGAAGTTAAACAAGGTGAGCACATTTAAATCTCACGTTTAGTTTTTGATTGCCTAGTACTGACATACTGCACCATAATTTGGTTTTGTTTTTGTTTTTCTCCATTCTATGTGCACTGAACTCTGAAACTCAACTCCATACCTTTTTCCTTCACATTCCATTTGATGATAGTGGAATATTCAGAAACTAGCTGCCATTGAAATATATCAGGAGGAACTATTTAGAGCAAAATAACCATTTGCAACGTACACAGCGCACGCAGATCAAGAAACACCCAAGCAACACAATATATATATATATATATATATACAAATAATAACATTTGCAATGCAAAATTTATTTAATTAACAGGTTTAACGGTACATTAACCTAACATAATCCTATGTACATATGCAAAATAAACATATTTCATATACAAAAATAAACCTAAAAGAACAATTTCCCGTACAGTTTAAACCCTGAAGCTGGTATTTTACAGCACATTGTTCCTTTAACTTTGGTAAACAAACCTTGCACAACTACCTTTTGCAGAAGCCTTTCACTTTAAAATATTGAAAAATTTAACATTCTTATGTTTATATGTAAATAGTTTTGAATACTTATAGGCTGTAAAAAATACTTAATTTCTATCATAAGCTATCATTTTGTATTAAACATTGATACAGTAATTTCTTTCTTGGTGGTGAGAGTCCACAATCCATTACTCCTGGGAATTATACTCCTCACCACTAGGATTAGACAAAGATCCCAAAACTCCCAGAGCCCTTTAAAAACTACTCCCACCTTACTGGAAACTAGTCTGATGTATAGTCAAACCAGAAAAGAAGAAGGTAGGAAAATAAAACAATAGTAATACAAAAAGGAGCATTAAAAAAGGAGGTGCATCACAATAAAAAATAATTGGACGGGGGCTCGTGGACTCTCACCACCATGGAAAAATAAATTAATTTATGAGGTAAATATTAATTATATTTTCTTTCATAAAGGTGGTGAGAGTCCATGATCCATTACATAAAACCATATATACAATAATATTTAATGCCCAGAAACAGCTGCCTGAAGGACTTACCAACCAAAAGCAAAAACTTCAAAATGATAGAAATTAGAAAAACTATGTTAGGCAGGAAAAAAAATTGCCTTGTTGGGGTGGTGGGGGGTATGTGCGATGCTAGCCGCTGTGCAGAGCAGACGTGCAGACATAGAGCTCCTGACCTAAAACTCCATAAAAGTTCAAATAACTCCAGTTTTTGCGCAATTCAACCAGCCTAAAGGGTATACTACTCATTTGAACTACTCCTACCCTATAATTTATCAAAGACAGAGGCACAGCTCCATTGCAAGCAGCCCGATGGATCGCTTTTACGGCAGACCGCAACCCAGTTGATCCTGCTGCAGGGCCGCCGCCTGCTGTGCTCCAGAGGGTCGGGGATCCACTCTGGAGTAACTGTGAGCTGAAAAAGAAGCGAGGTGGCCCGACTTTCCTGTTATAGCCGAAGGGTGAGGGCCGGACACAGCAGAGAAGTCCAGGAGCTTATTTTAACAGGACCGAAGGAAGGCCGATTGGAGAACCCGGGAGGCTGTGAGGGTGAGGTTCCTGAGAATAAACATCGGCGCTCCCCTTCAACAGTTTTGTCGTGAACGGCGGCCATCTTGTGGTCTCTTGAGGGAGACGCTGAAGGAGAAAACCACCGGGAGGAGATAGGGGAACTTTGGCAGACCGGTCTCATCTCACCTGATACGAGTGTCCCCTGTGGTCTCCCGTGCCTGTGACGGTTTGTGCTGCCGACAATTCTGGTGCTGTGACTGAGCAGGAACCTTGGGTGAGATCGTTATACCCCTTTTTTATTAACTGCCCCACACTCGCACAGGAAGCCCTCCTCACATAGGCCCTAGAAGCACTGCGTTATATTTAAAAAGAAAATTGGGCTACACAACAGGGCCATTGATTGAGGGTTATTGCTGGGTTGTTCCACTTTACAGCCATTCAGAAACTTATAGGCTCGCTTTACAACTGCTACATCAAGTTCTGGGCACTTTGTTTTGGCTTTAGTAACCTGCATAAAGTGGATCAGGGAAGGTCTGTTTAAGCTACCTCCAACTCCCAAAGTCCTTGCAGCATAGGCCTCTGTGTGTGAATTTGTCCCTTCTTACATGGGACTTTACCCCACTAATTTAATACCAACACCTTCATTCCTTAGAGAAGGGGTCAGCAGGCCTTTACTTCTCCCTAGCCTATCCTACTCCACCACTATTGGAGACACCAAAGTAGTGCCTGTGTTTAACCTCTTTGTCCCCTTGCCCTCAGGGGTGGTATTGGAACGGCTATCCACACTATCTCCACAACACCTCTAAGTTTATCAGGAACTGACTTGCCCCATTTTTTTCTGGACTCATTGTTTTAGCTTGCTCCCACAGGTTATCCACACCACACACAGTCATTTTAACCTAAATGTCATATACTCTGTTTGCTATATTGTCTCATTGTGAAGGGCATTTGTGAATTTATTTGTTAGGGGTCCCCCTTAAGTCTTCTCCTTTCCGGCTCAGTTTGCTTGAGCTGGTAACTTCCCCTTCCCTTTCCCCTTCCTTCGGGTCATATCACTTAGACCCTGAGACAAAAGGGGGCGCACCTGTGCTTGAGGAGTGGCGATTTTTTCGGATCCTGATAAGTGATTGGTGTATTGAGTTCTTAGCGCTATAGCCTGCCTGACACTATATTGGCCCACTCATCAAGACCAACTCTGCTGGTCCCAAGGTAGTCTAAATGATAGGGTGTTGTTTTACTTAAAAATTGTGTGTTAACTAAGAGTGTAATTCCCCCCAGAGGTAACTTCTGACATCTCTCCTTAGGACTTAGGCCCTTCCTCTCTCTCCTCTCCCCTTCCTGCCTAGCAAGTCTAGGTGGGTCGCCTGCTCTTTCCTTTTACCCCTCCCTCAGGGGTTGTAACCTCACTGTTCCCAGAGGAGAGAGACAGGTCATATAAGCAACCCTGGATCCTTTTTTCTACATTGCCCTGGCCTGATAAAATCCTTTGAACTTATAATTCTGCAAGGCATGTAGTATCCCCTACATCCTGTAGTGAGAGCCATACCTTTTTGGTCCTTTACTTAAAAGCTCAGTGCAATTACCCATATGTGTGTTTGGATGTTAAGTAACCCCTCATACCTCTAGACATTGGTTTTTGTTAGGTCTGGGTGGCGTTCCTTTGGGTCCTGGGCTACCTCTATTGGCCCCCCTATTTGGGTTGATAAAAGCTAGTGCTTAAGAGAAATATTAGAAGCCTTGTAATTTAAACAAAACCTACTCCAGAAACTCCCTTTCCCCTCATCCCCTTCGACCTCAGGGAAGCTTTAAGTAAGTCTCTTCCTCCTTGACGTTGGAAAGCTTCTCATCTAGCCATTCACCTATCCCTGTAAAGTGGGACAATCTGTCTTAGCTTAAGCTTACCTTCTCTCTAAAGGGTAATACTACAGTGCTTTTGAATTACTCCCTTTTTCATCAGGAGTTTGACTTTAAAATCTCTAAAAGATGCCTCACACCTCTAGGAGACAAGTGAAGACCCCTACCGTCGCTAAAAAGACAGTGTTTGATCATTTCACTCAATCTGGAAAGGAACCCATAATAGATCCAAACATAGAGCTAAGGGACCCTGAATCATTGGATGCAGAATCTCAGTCAAGTATGCACTCAGTGACCCCGTCACATCCCTTCATCACAAAGTCTACCTTACAGAAGATGCTCAACAATTAAACACGCTCTA
Source organism: Bombina bombina (assembly GCF_027579735.1). Lineage (NCBI taxonomy): Eukaryota > Metazoa > Chordata > Amphibia > Anura > Bombinatoridae > Bombina > Bombina bombina. The sequence continues at coordinate 1,008,856,979 of NC_069499.1, read as the reverse complement.
TCACAGAAGAGATTCAGCGTTCTTCTGCAGAACTGATAACGATATCTCCGAGATAGGTGAGAGGGTGGATGCCCTTGAACGTTAACAAGATGATATGGCGGTCGACCAAACCAGCTTTCTATCCTACACTGAAAATCTGGCGGAACAACTAACCCAACTAGTTTAAAATGGCTGACATTGAAGATAGATCCCGCAGGAATAACATACGTTTCAGAGGGTTCCCGGAGAGTGTCGGGACACCCGACCTGCAAGCCTTCTTTAGGCCTAGATTTGGAGTTTGGCGGTAGAAGGGCTGTTAACGCTCCGAAGGCTTTTTTCTGGCCGCACCATAAAATTAACTCTGGTATCGAGAGTTCAAACAAATGCTGCGTTAGGCTCCAAAAAAGGAGCGTAGAGCATTTGTACCGCAAATGCAACTCTCGATACCAGAGTTGCTTACGGACGCGGCCAGCCTCAAAAACGTGCTCGTGCACGATTCTCCCATAGGAAACAATGGGGCTGTTAGAGCTGAAAAAAAACCTAACACCTGCAAAAAAGCAGCGTTCAGCTCCTAACGCAGCCCCATTGTTTCCTATGGGGAAACACTTCCTACGTCTGCACCTAACACTCTAACATGTACCCCGAGTCTAAACACCCTAACCTTACACTTATTAACCCCTAATCTGCCGCCCCCGCTATCGCTGACCCCTGCATTTTTTTTAAACCCTAATCTGCCGCTCCGTAAACCGCCGCAACCTACGTTATCCCTATGTACCCCTAATCTGCTGCCCCTAACACCGCCGACCCCTATGTTATATTTATTAACCCCTAATCTGCCCCCCACAACGTCGCCGACACCTGCCTACACTTATTAACCCCTAATCTGCCGAGCGGACCTGAGCGCTACTATAATAAAGTTATTAACCCCTAATCCGCCTCACTAACCCTATCATAAATAGTATTAACCCCTAATCTGCCCTCCCTAACATCGCCGACACCTAACTTCAATTATTAACCCCTAATCTGACGACCGGAGCTCACCGCTATTCTAATAAATGTATTAACCCCTAAAGCTAAGTCTAACCCTAATACTAACACCCCCCTAACTTAAATATAATTTACATCTAACGAAATAAATTAACTCTTATTAAATAACTTATTCCTATTTAAAGCTAAATACTTACCTGTAAAATAAATCCTAATATAGCTACAATATAAATTATAATTATATTATAGCTATTTTAGGATTAATATTTATTTTACAGGCAACTTTGTAATTATTTTAACCAGGTACAATAGCTATTAAATAGTTAAGAACTATTTAATAGTTACCTAGTTAAAATAATAACAAAATTACCTGTAAAATAAATCCTAAGATATAATTAAACCTAACACTACCCTATCAATAAAATAATTAAATAAACTACCTACAATTACCTACAATTAACCTAACACTACACTATCAATAAATTAATTAAACACAATTCCTACAAATAAATACAATTAAATAAACTAGCTAAAGTACAAAAAATAAAAAAGAACTAAGTTACAAAAAATAAAAAAATATTTACAAACATAAGAAAAATATTACAACAATTTTAAACTAATTACACCTACTCTAAGCCCCCTAATAAAATAACAAAGACCCCCAAAATAAAAAATTCCCTACCCTATTCTAAATTAAAAAAGGTAAAAGCTCTTTTACCTTACCAGCCCTGAACAGGGCCCTTTGCGGGGCATGCCCCAAGAATTTCAGCTCTTTTGCCTGTAAAAGAATAAATACAATACCCCCCCCCAACATTACAACCCACCACCCACATACCCCTAATCTAACCCAAACCCCCCTTAAATAAACCTAACACTAAGCCCCTGAAGATCTTCCTACCTTGTCTTCACCATCCAGGTTCACCGATCAGTCCTGAAGAGCTCCTCCGATGTCCTGATCCAAGCCCAAGCGGGGGGCTGAAGAGGTCCATGATCCGGTCAAAGTCTTCATCCAAGCGGGGCAGAAGAGGATCTTCCATCCGATTGAAGTCATCATCCAGGCGGCATCTTCTATGGTCTTCCATCCGGAGCGAAGCGGCAGGATCCTGAAGACCTCCAGCGCGGAACATCCATCCGGACCGACGACTGAACGACGAATGACTGTTCCTTTAAGGGACGTCATCCAAGATCAGCCAATAGAATGCGAGCTCAATCTGATTGGCTGATTGGATCAGCCAATTGGATTGAACTAGATTCTGATTGTCTGATTCCATCAGCCAATCAGAAAATTCCTACCTTAATTCCGATTGGCTGATAGAATCCTATCAGCCAATCGGAATTCGAGGGACGCCATCTTGGATGACGTCCCTTAAAGGAACAGTCATTCGTCGTTCAGTCGTCGGTCCGGATGGATGTTCCGCGCTGGAGGTCTTCAGGATCCTGCCGCTTCGCTCCGGATGGAAGACCATAGAAGATGCCGCCTGGATGATGACTTCAATCGGATGGAAGATCCTCTTCTGCCCCGCTTGGATGAAGACTTTGACCGGATCATGGACCTCTTCAGCCCCCCGCTTGGGCTTGGATCAGGACATCGGAGGAGCTCTTCAGGACGGATCGGTGAACCTGGATGGTGAAGACAAGGTAGGAAGATCTTCAGGGGCTTAGTGTTAGGTTTATTTAAGGGGGGTTTGGGTTAGATTAGGGGTATGTGGGTGGTGGGTTGTAATGTTGGGGGGGGTATTGTATTTATTCTTTTACAGGCAAAAGAGCTGAAATTCTTGGGGCATGCCCCGCAAAGGGCCCTGTTCAGGGCTGGTAAGGTAAAAGAGCTTTTACCTTTTTTAATTTAGAATAGGGTAGGGAATTTTTTATTTTGGGGGTCTTTGTTATTTTATTAGGGGGCTTAGAGTAGGTGTAATTAGTTTAAAATTGTTGTAATATTTTTCTTATGTTTGTAAATATTTTTTTATTTTTTGTAACTTAGTTCTTTTTTATTTTTTGTACTTTAGCTAGTTTATTTAATTGTATTTATTTGTAGGAATTGTGTTTAATTAATTTATTGATAGTGTAGTGTTAGCTTAATTGTAGGTAATTGTAGGTAGTTTATTTAATTATTTTATTGATAGGGTAGTGTTAGGTTTAATTATATCTTAGGTTAGGATTTATTTTACAGGTAATTTTGTTATTATTTTAACTAGGTAACTATTAAATAGTTCTTAACTATTTAATAGCTATTGTACCTGGTTAAAATAATTACAAAGTTGCCTGTAAAATAAATATTAATCCTAAAATAGCTATAATATAATTATAATTTATATTGTAGCTATATTAGGATTTATTTTACAGGTAAGTATTTAGCTTTAAATAGGAATAAGTTATTTAATAAGAGTTAATTTATTTCGTTAGATGTAAATTATATTTAAGTTAGGGGGGTGTTAGTGTTAGGGTTAGACTTAGCTTTAGGGGTTAATACATTTATTAGAATAGCGGTGAGCTCCGGTCGTCAGATTAGGGGTTAATAATTGAAGTTAGGTGTCGGCGATGTTAGGGAGGGCAGATTAGGGGGTTAATACTATTTATTATAGGGTTAGTGAGGCGGGTTAGGGGTTAATAACTTTATTATAGTAGCGCTCAGGTCCGCTCGGCAGATTAGGGGTTAATAAGTGTAGGCAGGTGTCGGCGACGTTGAGGGGGGCAGATTAGGGGTTAATAAATATAATATAGGGGTCGGCGGTGTTAGGGGTAGCAGATTAGGGGTACATAGGGATAACGTAGGTGGCGGCGCTTTGCGGTCGGAAGATTAGGGGTTAATTATTTTAAGTAGCTGGCGGCGATGTTGTGGGGGGCAGGTTAGGGGTTAATAAATGTAATACAGGGGTCGGCGGGTTTAGGGGCAGCAGATTAGGGGTACATAAGTATAACGTAGGTGGCGGTCGGCAGATTAGGGGTTAAAAATTTTAATCGAGTGGCGGCGATGTGGGGGGAGCTCGGTTTAGGGGTACATAGGTAGTTGATGGGTGTTAGTGTACTTTAGGGTACAGTAGTTAAGAGCTTTATGAACCGGCGTTAGCCAGAAAGCTCTTAACTCCTGCTATTTTCAGGCGGCTGGAATTTTGTCGTTAGAGCTCTAACGCTCACTTCAGAAACGACTCTAAATACCAGCGTTAGAAAGATCCCATTGAAAAGATAGGATACGCAAATGGCGTAGGGGGATCTGCGGTATGGAAAAGTCGCGGCTGAAAAGTGAGCGTTAGACCCTTTAATCACTGACTCCAAATACCAGCGGGCGGCCAAAACCAGCGTTAGGAGCCTCTAACGCTGGTTTTGACGGCTACCGCCGAACTCCAAATCTAGGCCTAAGAGAGCTCTATGTAGAACTTGTGGGCTCCCCAGAGGGTTTGGTCGACACAATGGAAAGAGCCCAGAGGGTTTTGAGATCTAGATCAATACTGCTGGAAAAACCAAGAGACGTAATAGTCTGCTTTCATAATTACATCTACAAAGATATGTTGATGCAGGCTGCTTTTAAGAAAACCGCTCTTGTCAGAGAAATTCAGTGACATTCTACTCTTACCTGATCTCTCTGTACACACCTTACAATACCGCAAAACATACCAACCGGTCACCTAAGCCCGCTGAAAAGCTAACATTAAATACTGTTGGGGACACCCCACAAATCTGGTAGTCACAAAAGATAACCAAACTCATGTGATCTCCACTCTTCATCAGTGTCTAGCTCTCCTCAAATCTTGGGGTCTTCATTCAGGACTGTCTCCTCCACTACAGACTGTCAACCCGACATTGAGATCCTCGGCTCCTGAATGGTCTATTAAGGAGCAAAGAGCAAAAAGGCCAAAAACCAATCCACCTCAAGGTCTAACTTGAGCTTTAACACTCCTGACTCTCGCTTTTGCAAAGATGTCATAAATCTGTGTACTGGATCTTCTTATTGAGATGTATACCTAAAGTTAGTGTTAGTTTACAAGTTTATATGCACTTTGCAAAACTTATTTGGTATGAGTTTGAAATTTGCACTGTTAATTTTTGTTATTCTTATTGCACCTTCTTTATTATATGACAAGTAAAGTTATGTCTGTTAACATGGCTAACTTCTGCTTTTCATTGCTGTTCTCTCCCCCCCCCAACAGAAGCCAAAGCTAGGGTTCCACTGAGGTGGAATATTTCCGCCAACTCCCTTCCCCTACATACCTCTTTATAGCCCACCCCACCTTACCTTTCACTTAACCTCCCTTTCCTGAACCTCACTCCCCACAACTGATTTTCATGTCTTCTCTCAAGCTTTTGACACACAATGTTAGAGGTTTAAACTCCCCACATAAGCGTAGCTTATTGGCAAGGTCACTTAAATACCACAATCCTGATATGGTTTTTCTACAAGAGATACACTGGACACCCGACAACCTTTACCACACAATAAAAGGAACTATACTGTGTTAGAGTATTACCCTTTTTCAAAGAAAGCTAGGGGTACTACAATTCTGATCCATAAAAGTATAGCCTTCGAGCAAATTCAGGTTCTATAAGATCCCCAAGCCAGGTTTTAAATCTTAGTTTGTAAACTAGATCATGCCAGCTATACATTAGTATCCATCTACCTCCCCAACTCCCACCAATCTAAATATCTAAAACAAACTCTCCTTGCAGTTGACCGAGTGAAAATTGGGAGAGTTATACTAGTGGGGGACTTCAACATGATTTGGGACCCTACCCTTGATAGAAAAATTACCAGACGTAAACAATAGACTTCTCACGCCACTCAACTTTCGTCCAAGCTTAGACAAGTCATCACCCAATTTAACTATTATGATATGTGGAGATCCCAGAGACAGGGTCTATACACACTTTTCTCACCCACATACAACATACACTAGGGTGGACCATATTTTCTGCTCAGCAGAGATTTTGGAATTGGTCAAAAGTGCCAAAATATCTTTGTGCCCTTTGTCAGACCATGACTTTGTCACAGCAACTCTTCACTCGACGGAAAACTCTAATACAAAGTACTCCTGGCGCTTCCCTCATCAGGTCCTTTTGGATGTCCCCTTTAATGAAAAACTTAGAAAAGATATAATTTTCTACTCGCAAATAAATAATAACAAACTCGTTTGTGATGATACACTCTGGGGTGCTGCCAAAGCCACCTTTAGGGGTCTTATTATTAGAAGGCAAGCCTATTTAAAAAAGTTGTCTGGCCTTTCCCTCTCCCAATCCCACATCGAATTACAGCGCCTAGAACTTTCTAACCGGTCCGCGCCCTCAGTCACCCCTACAGACTAAATTACACAATTTAGGAATCACATCTGCCTACTAGAATTAAAGCGCACCTAATCTAATCTCATTAAGATGAAACAACTATTCTACTATAAGAGTAACAAAGCAGACACTCTTTTAGCTAACAAACTTAAACACAGGACAAGTACTTCTAGAATTCATCACATACATTTTGGGAATCAGACTTATCAATTACCCTCCCAAATAGGTGCGTGCTTTGCAAAACTTTACTCGAGTTTATACAATATAGAAAAGTCAGCAGGACACACACTAGCCACCTCCCCAGACGTTCAAGCGTTCCTAGAAAATCTGAAGCTTCCGACTCTTTTAGACAAACACAGAGAGTCCCTTACAGCTCCTTCCACACTTAAGGACATCAAAGATGTCATTAAAAATATGCTGGGGTTATCTATGGGAGGTCCTTAAGATCTTTGGTTTCCCGGAAAAACCCCTGACAGCTATTCAGACACTATACTCTACCCCCACAGCGTCGGTTAAAGGTCTAGGCTACCATTCGCCCTCTTTTCCAATATCCAACGGCACCAGACAGGGATGTCCCCTCTCACCCTTGCTGTTTGCCCTGGCATTCTAACCCCCGGCAGAAAAAATCAGATCGGACAAACAGATAGACGGTATTACCCTACATGGCACAAAGCACAAAATAGCTCTTTGCGCTGACGATGTCACAATCTTCTCCTCAGATCCATTATCCTCATTTCCTAAGCTTAACGATATCCTCGACTCTTTTGGACATATGTCCTTTTATAAATTGAATTTAGCTAAAACTGAAATGTTTACATGGGGTATGCCCCAAACTATTATTCAACGCCTCAAAACCCAACATAAGGTAAATTGTGTTAACAATTTTGTTTCACACCTAGGGGTAAAGATATCAAATAATATATCACAGATAATAAAGGACAATTACCTCCCCCTGCTGTCTGAATTATGCACCCTAAAGGAGAGATGGGACTACACATACATATCATGGATAGGTAGACTCACAGCCCTCAAAATGTCAATCTTGCCCAAAATAACATACCTCTTTAGGTGTCTCCCAGTTGGAATCCCCAGATACTTGCTCCACCAGGTTCAAAGCGAGTTTACCAAATACATTTGGCAACATAAACCCCCCAGAATGGCCCACAAGATTTTACAGAGTCCTCTACATTGAGAAGGGATAGCCTCCTCTATCTTTACCTACTACGAGGGGGCAATGTTAACACATGTCTCACAATGGGAGGCAATAAAATCCCCCAGCAAATGGAAAGCAATAGAACAGGCTTCATTACCACACCTCACATATTTATCAGACTTAATTTGGATTTCCCCCCACTCCCGTTGAACCTTGAACATTACCAGCCCTATAATCTGCGAATGCCTCACAATGTGGGATAAAATCAGACATTATCCTCACATAGCTCCACACCCCTCCCCGGTTACTTTCATGGCCGGCCTACTTTTAGGACTTCCCAACTCTCACCCCCAGAAGTGGATACAGCTAGGAATAAAAATAGTCTCAGACCTCTGGTCTTCCCCCTCGCAACCGCATTTCATCCTTGCACACTATGGGAATCCATATGGCAACAGGGCAACAGACTACGCAAGCCTCTGTCTCTACATTACTCCCTTATAGGCAACACAGATAGTGAAAACAAACTACCTCATCTACTTAAATGGGAACTATACCTTGACACTACTATTTCCCCGCAAATCTGGCAATTTACTCTAACCTTACCAAGAAGGCCCTACACTGTGTCACATTATTTGAAACATATTATAAGTTGTTGACGCACTGGTACTATATCCTCACTAGACTTGCTAAAATGTACGGGTCTACCTCACCTATGTGCTGGCGTAACTGGTAGGAGACACTTTACATATCTGGTGGGAATGTCCCAAACTCGCTCCCCTGTGGAACACCTGTTTTCATGTATTATCTGGACTAGGCATATCACTCCCCAAATCCCCCTCCAACGCTCTCCTTTATATTGGTACCCACACTCTTCCTAAACACCAGGCATATTTATGTATATATCTCCTAACAGCGAACAAGGCGGCAATCACCAAGGCGTGGAAAAACAGGGTCCCTCCAAGTTGGCCCATGATTCTAAACTCAATGGCATATATCTACACAATGGAAAAAAGTATATTCTACACCCTAAATAAGTCAGATTTATTCGAACTCATTTGGGCAGAATGGGGTGCACGTTATGATACTACAAGGACACCTAATGCCACCATTAACTCTTAAAGCTTGATTATAGGATGACATTGAGCCCACCCACTCTGGTTCTCTTTCCTTCCTTCTCTCCCCACTCCACTTCATCCCTTCCCCACTACCTTTTCCGCTTCTCATTATCCAGAAATATCATAAGATATTATTTTTATGTATAACATATATGTGATACCTATTTATTATTTGTACAGTCTACATGTTTGAGTTCTAGGGGCCTGCGAGTCCTTCGCACATCTGTTTATATTTATCAGATTGCTATTTTTGCTTCAATAAAAGTTTTTGAAACTTAAAAAAAAAAAAATTGCCTTGTTAATTAGATCAACAGGGATCTCATTTTTAAAGTCCCATTAACATGCATAGGGTCAAAAGGAGGAACCTGCAAAACTCTGAAAAATTAAATTAAGATTCCATGGAGGAGAAATTGGTTTAAACACAGGTGTAATCCTGAATAACATTCAGAATATTCAGAAATGCTGTAATCTTCAAAACAAAGCAGAAAGGTCAGAAATATAGCCCTTAAAAGAACTAGCGGATAAAACCTTATACAAACCATCCTGAAGAAATAGAAGAATTATAGGAATTATAAAAGAGTGCTGTCATGCCGCCACCGCTCATCCGTTGCTATGGCCGTTGCCGTGGACGCAGCAGTGGTGAGTGTGCAGCGATGACGTCATCACCACTCCCTGTCTCTTCCTTGATGCTTCCTGGATCGCACCTGTGGTTTCTCCTTGGCTCCAATCTGCTTCCTTTTCTTCACTACTTTGCCCAAGTATAGGTGTTTCTTATTGTGTTTCTGGGTGTTGCGTTATTTATCTACTGCTGACTTACCGTTATTGAACTCTGTCTGTTTGACTACTCTCTTTGCCTTAACCCTGAACTGCTGGATTGCTATACTGTTACTGAACTATGCCTGTCTGACCATTTTATTGGTTTACCCCTGAACTGTTATACTGCTGGATTTCCTTTTGTTGATGACTCCTGCCTGTTCCTGGTCCTTCTATTGGTTTACCCCTGAACTGCTATACTACTGGATTGTATTCCTGTTGCCGCCAAGGACTACCCTGCCTGATGTGAGTACTGCTTACCTCATTTTACAAACTCTCTCTGCTCTGGGACATTTCCTATCATTCCACTTGATGCCGGGATAAGAAGACTACTGGCCAAGTTTGGTCTGATAGAGGAATATCCCACGAGCATTACAAGTGCCAACTGAACCCATATTCTACATACTAGGAAATAAAAACATAATTTATGTAAGAACTTACCTGATAAATTAATTTCTTTCATATTGGCAAGAGTCCATGAGCTAGTGACTTATGGGATATACAATCCTACTAGGAGGGGCAAAGTTTCCCAAACCTCAAAATGCCTATAAATACACCCCTCACCACACCCACAATTCAGTTTAACGAATAGCCAAGTAGTGGGGTGATAGAAAAAGGAGTAGAAAGCATCAAAAAAGGAACTGGAAATATAATTGTGCTTTATACAAAAAATCATAACCACCAAAAATAGGGTGGGTCTCATGGACTCTTGCCAATATGAAAGAAATGAATTTATCAGGTACGTTCTTACATAAATTTTGTTTTCTTTCATGTAATTGGCAAGAGTCCATGAGCTAGTGACGTATGGCATATTAATACTCAAGATGTGGTACTCCACAGAAGAGTCACTAGAGAGGGAGGGATAAAATAAAAACAGCCATTTTCCGCTGAAAAAATTAAATCCACATCCAGAAAATAAGTTTTTCTTACAATTGAAAAGAAAAAACTTAAAACATAAGCAGAGGAATCAAACTGAAATAACTGCCTGAAAAACTTTTCTACCAAAAACTGTTTCCGAAGAGGCAAACACATCAAAATGGTAGAATTTAGTAAATGTATGCAAAGAAGACCAAGTTGCTGCTTTGCAAATCTGATCAACTGAAGCTTCATTCTTAAAAGATCACGCATTAGAGACTGATCTAGTAGAATGAGCTGTGATTCTCTGGGGCGGGGCCTGACCTGACTCCAAATAAGCCTGATGAATCAAAAGCTTTAACCAAGATGCCAAGGAAATGGCAGAAGCTTTCTGACATTTCCTAGAACCAGAAAAGACAGCAAATAGACTGGAAGTCTTCCTGAAATCTTTAGTAGCTTCAACATAATATTTCAAAGCTCTAACAACATCCAAATAATGTAAGGATCTCTCCAAAGAATTCTTAGGATTAAGACACAAAGAGGGAACAACAATTTCCCTATTAATGTTATTAGAATTCACAACCTTAGGAAGAACTTCAAATGAAGTCCGCAAAACTGCCTTATCCTGATGGAAAATCAGAAAGGAGACTCATAAGAAAGAGCAGATAATTCGAAACTCTTCTAGCAGAAGAGATAGCCAAAAGGAACAACACTTTCCATGAAAGTAGATTAATATCCAAAGAATGCATATGCTCAAAAGGAAGAGCCTGTAAAGCCTTCGAAAACCAAATTAAGACTCCAAGCAAAGAGGAGAGATTGATTTAATGACAAACTTGATACGGACCAAAGCCTGTATAAAACAGTGAATATCAGGAAGCTTAGCAATCTTTCTGTGAAATAAAACAGAAAGAGCAGAGATTTGTCCCTTCAAGGAACTTGCAGACAAATCTTTATCCAAACCATCCTGAAGAAATTGTAAAATGAAATAAAAGTCTTCCAAACTCAATAAATCTTCCTAGAACCAGATTTAAGAGCCTGTAACATAGTATTAATCACGGTGTCAGAGAAATCTCTATGACTAAGCACTAACCGTTCAATTTCCATACCTTCAAATTTAAAGATTTGAGATCCTGATGGAAAAACGGACCTTGAGACAAAAGGACTGGTCTTAAAGGAAGTGGCCAAGGTTGGCAACTGGACATATGAACAAGATCCGCATACCAAAACCTGTGAGGCCATACTGGTACTACCAGAAACACAAACGATTGTTCCATAATGATCTTGTAGATCACTCTTGGAAGAAGAACTAGAGGCGGGAAGATATAAGCAGGTTGGTAAAACCAAAGAACTGCTAACACATCCACCGACTCCGCCTGAGGATCCCTGGGACTGAACAAGTACCTGGGAAGTTTCTTGTTTAGATGGGAAGCCATCAGATCTATTTCTGGAAGACCCCACATCTGAACAATTTGAAAAAAAACACATCTGGATGGAGAGACCACTCCCCTGGATGTAAAGTCTGACGGCTAAGATAATCCGCTTTCCAACTGACTATACCTGGGATATATACCGCAGAAATTAGAGAAGAGCTGGATTCTGACCAAGAAAGTATCCAAGATACTTCTTTCATAGCTAGGGGACTGTGAGTCCCACCACGATAATTGACATATGCCACAGTTGTGATATTGTCTGTCTGAAAACAAATAAATGATTCTCTCTTCAACAGAGGCCAAACCTGAGGATCTCTGAAAATAGCACGAAGTTCTAAAATATTAATTGGTAACCTTGCCTCTTGAGGTTTCCAAACTTCTTGTGCTGTCAGAGATCCCCAAACAGCTCCCTAACCTGAAAGACTTGCATCTGTTGTGATTACAGAGTCTTACTCACGTGGTAAAAGACACTAATGTGCGGTATAGGCAGTCCGCATTGCTGTTGTTTTAATTTTTTTAATAAATTCCTTTACTCTCATTTTGCTGCCTAACCATTATTGGGAAGTATCATTCCTCCTTTCTGTACCTGGGATCTCTGGACTACCCCTGGTGGGACGAGGACTCCATCTGCTGATTGTTTTACCACTGGGTCTACCGGACGACCGGTTGGTTCCGGACTGCCTATACCGCACATTAGTGCCTTTTACCACGTGAGTAGGATTCTTAGTATCTACCATCACCCTTTGTGGAATAGTCTGATTTGCACCATGTGGTGCCCTCTATCTTCTCCGTTCTAGATCATCTTATCCTGTGTTGTGGCATGACACTCTAAAGGAGCTGCCTCTAGCTTTGGATTTGTGTTTTGAGACTGCACGAAATCACATTAGCAGGACTTCCTTACTTGATTATTTATTTTTTGACTTTCCATTTTATCCTTCTGTTCATATGTGTATATGTGTATATGTATTTTAACTAGCTTATGTGTTAGGTTTGTGACCTTATATGCTGTATGCAAGTTTGTACTATCTGGATTACAAAGCCACATACATTCTGATGATTTTGATATATATGTGTCTTTGTTTGTGACTATTGGAGTCAATTGTACCTTTTTTATACTAATTTTTTGTACATCCTATTTTTTATGACCCGCTCTATATATATATATATATATATATATATATATATATATAGTATATATATATATATATATATATATATATATATATAGCTCCCATTATCACTTGGCGCCTCTTACAGGTACCTGTGTGGCTCCAGATGCCATCTGTGTACAAGCTTGTTGTGATTACAGTCCAGGCTGGATGAACAAAAGAGGCCCCTTGAACTAAATGATGGTGATCTAACCACCAAGTCAGAGAGAGTCAAATGTTGGGATTTGAGGATATTGACTGTGATATCCTTGTATAATCCCTGCACCATTGATCCAGCATACAAAGCTGAAGAGGTCTTATATGAAAACAAGCAGAGGGAATGATCAAGACTGAAGGTTTTGACAAGCTGAAACAAATTTCATTTGTCTCTTGTCTGTTAGAGAGAGAGTCATGGACACTGAATCTATCTGGAAACCTAAAAAGGTGAACCTTGTCTGAGGAATCAAGGAACTTTTCGGTAAATTGATACTCCAACCATGTCTTTGAAGAAACAATACTGGTTGATTCGTGTGAGATTCGGCAGAATGTAAAGACTGAGGTAGTACCAAGATATCGTCCAAATAAGGAACACCACAATACCCTGTTCTCTGAATACAGAGAGTAGGACACCAAGGATCTTTGAGAAAAAACTTGGAGCTGTCACTAGGCCAAATGGAAAAGCGACAAATTGGTAATGCTTGCCTAGAAAAGAGAATCTCAGAAAACGATAGAGGTCTGGATGAATCGGAATATGAAGATATGCATCCTGTAAGCCTATCGTGGACATATAATGACCTTGCTGAACAAAAGGCAGAATAGTTCTAGTTACCATTTGAAAGATGGCACTCTTACAAAACGATTCAAAATGTCAGATCCAGAACTGGCCTGAATACATTTTCTTTCTTTGGGACAATGAATAGATTTGAATAAAACCCCAGACCCTGTTTCTGAAACGGAACTGGTATGATTACCCCTGAAGGCTCCAGATCTGAAACACACTTCAGAAAATCCTGAGCCTTCACTGGATTTACTGGGATGCGTGAGAGAAAAAATCTTCTCACAGGAGGTCTTAATCCTATTCGATACCCTTGAGAGACAATACTCTAAATCCACTGATTTTGGACAGAATCTGTCCAAATGTTTAGGAAAAATTTCATTCTGCCCCCCCCCACCAACTAAGCTGAAATGAGGGCCGCAACTTCATGCAGACTCGGGGGCTAGTTTTGGTTTCTTAAAGGGCTTGGATTTATTCCAACTTGAAAAAAGTTTCCAATTGGAACCAGATTCTTTGGGGGAAGGATTGGCTTTCTGTTCCTTATTCTGTCGAAAAGAACAAAACGATTCAAGGTTTTAGATTTACCCTTAGGTCTTTATTCTGAAGCAAAAAAAACTCCCTACCCCCCCAGTGATAGTTGAAATAATTGAATCCAACAGAGAACCAAATCAATTATTATCTTGGAAAGAAATAGATAGTAATCTAGATTTAGATACCATGTCAGCATTCCAATATTTAAGCCACAAAGCTCTTCTAGCTAAAATAGCTAAATACCTAGATTTAACATCAATTTTGATGATATCAAAAATAGCATCACAGATAAAATGATTAGCATATTGAAGCAAGCGAACAATGTTAGACAAATTAAAATCTGTTTCCTGTTGCGCTAAGTTTTCCAATCAAAAGGTTGATGCAGCTGCAACATCAGCCATGGATATAGCAGGCCTAAGAATATAGCCAGAAAATAAATAAGCTTTCCTTAGATAAGATTCAAGTTTCCTATCTATAGGATCCTTAAAAGAAGTACTATCTCCTAGGAATAGTAGTACGTTTGGCAAGAGTAGGAATAGCCCCATCAACTTGGGGATTTTTTCTCTAGCTGCTGGCAAAGGATACAACTTCTTAAACCTAAAAGAAGGAATAGAAGAAGTACCAGGCCTATTACATTCCTTAGAAATCATATCAGAAATAGCATCAGGAACTGGAAAAACCTCTGGAGTAACCACAGGAGGTTTGTAAACAGAATTTAAACGTTTACTAATTTTAGTATGAAGAGGACTAGATTCCTCAATATCCAAAGTAACCAACACTTCTTTATGAATATACTCCATCTTAAAGAGATAAGTAGATTTGTCAGTATCAATATCTGAACCAGATAGATCCTCATCAGAGGAGGATAATTCAGTATGTTGTCAGTCATTTGAAATTTCATCAACTTTATGAGAAGTTTTAAAAGACCTTTTTACGTTTATTAGAAGCCGGAATAGCAGACAAAGCCTTCTGAATCGCATCAGCAAAAAAAAACCTTTTATATTCACAGGGATATCATGTACATCAGATGTTGAAGGAACAACAGGCATTGTACTAGTACTGAAGGATACATTCTCTGCATGCAAAAGCTTGTCATGACAACTGTTACATACTACAGCTGGAGATATAATCTCCACAAACTTACAACAGATACACTTAGCTTTGGTAGAACTGTTATCAGGCAGCATAATTTCAACAGTGGTTTCTGAGACAGGATCAGATTGAGACATCTTGCAAATGTAAGAGAAAAAAACAACATATTAAGCAAAATGATCAATTTCCTTATATGGCAGTTTCAGGAATGGGAAAAATATGCAAACAGCATAGCCCTCTGAGCATAAAAAAGAGCAAGGGGCATATAGGAATAAATTATTTGCAGTCAAGTATGACGCACAACGCAAAATGAAATTTTTTGGCGCTAACAACATCCAGAAATGACGCAACCCGCGTCATGGCAGACGCAACCTTGTGCAAGGAAACCTGGCATCAACTAAGACACCGGAAATGATGAATTTGTGTCACCGAACGTACCTTCGCGCCAAAAAAATTCTTGCATCAAGAATGATGCAATAAATCTCAGCATTTGCGACCTCACAAGCCTAATTTTGCCCACTAAAATTAATGAAAAAGCAGTCAATTTGAAGAAAAGACTATACCCCAGGTAAGAAAAAATAACTTCCTAAATATGTTTCCCAATTTTGAAACTGATAGTCTGCAAAAGGAAATATACATAAACCTTACTCATGGCAAATATAATTACAATACATATATTTTAAACTTTATATTAATACATAAAGTGCCAAACCATAACTGAGAGTGTCTTAAGTAATGAAAACATACTTACCGAAAGCCACCCATCCACATATAGCAGATAGCCAAACCAGTACTGAAACAGTATCAGTAGAGGTAATGGAATATGAGAGTATATTGTCGATCTGAAAAGGGAGGTAGGAGATTAATCTCTATGGCCGATAACAGAGAACTTTTGAAAAGATTTCCATGAGGAAAACCATAGAATAAATAGGTGATACTCTCTTCACATCCCTCTGACAAACATTGTACTCTGAGAGGAATCGGGCTTCAAAATGCTGAGAAGCGCATATCACAGAAGAAAATCAAGTACAAACTTACTTCACCACCTTAATAGGGAGGCAAAGTTTGTAAAACTGAATTGTGGGTGTGTATTTATAGGCATTTTGAGGTTTGGGAAACTTTGCCCCTCCTGGTATGATTGTATATCCCATAAGTCACTAGCTCATGGACTCTTGCCAATTACATGAAAGAAACCTTTCCACACATTGTGAAAAAACTACCTTGTCACAGGTTTACTGGCCTGAACCAAAGTTTCAATGACAGAAACCTCTCTGTCTTAAAACCAAGTGTTCAATCTTAGATCCTGATGAAATAATGGACCTTGAAACAGAAAGGTTGTGACACAGAGGAAGAGGCCACGGAAGACAATTGGACATCTGTTCCAGAACGGCAAACTAAAACCTACAAAACCAAGCTGCAGCAATATGAATTACTGATGATACCTCCAGCTTGATCCAGGTTATTACCTGTGGTAACATAACAAGAGGAGAAAATAATGTAGACCTGACGAAACAACCAAGGAACTACTAAAGCTTCCACAAACTGTGTCTGAGGATCCCTGGACCTCTCAAAGACTTCAAAATTAGCGATAGTTACATTGGAACACTGATATCTGTCAGGCATTCCTGAATAACCCTTCACATGTATATATATTTTTTTTTAAGTAGACAACCCAAAGTATTGATCTAGGCCCAATTTGGTATATTTTATGCCACCATTTCAACGCCAAATGCGGTGAAATAAAAAAAATCGTTAACTTTTTCACAAACTTTTCGCAAACCTAGGTTTCTCACTGAAATTATTTACAAACAGCTTGTTCAATTGTGGCACAAATGGTTGTAAATGCTTCTTTGGGATCTCCTTTGTTCAGAAATAGCAGACAATTATGGCTTAGCATTACTTTTTGGTAATTAGAAGGCCGCTAAATGCCGCTGTGCACAACACACTTGTATTATGCCCAACAGTGAAGGGGTTAATTAGGGAGCTTGTAGTGAGCTTGAAGGGTTAATTTTAGCTTTAGTGTAGTGTAGTAGACAACCCAAAGTATTGATCTAGGCCCATTTTGATATATTTCATGCCACCATTTCACCGCCAAATGCAATCAAATAAAATAATCGTTCACTTTTTCACTAACTTTAGGTTTCTCACTGGAATTATTTCCAAACAGCTTGTGCAATTATGGCACAAATGGTTTTAAATACTTCTCTGGGATCTCCTTTGTTATCATACAGATTAATAAATAGTTTATCGATCTATATGATCTTAGTTTTTAACATGTAATTGCCTATGTTTTTGGCACTTTCGCATTTTACATTTTGATTTTAAATGATATAATTTTTTCATTTGTAAGCAACTTTTGTCAGTTTTTATTTGACATATATATAGCGGAGAGCAAACAAATTTTGTTATCCCTATACACAAGTTTAAATAATCATTTCATCGATTTGAATTATGATTTTTTTTTTTGTTTTTTTGTCATGTTTATACTATTATGTATCATATTTTACATGATGATAATTTTATGTAGCTATTCTTTATTTAGATTGCTACACTATGTCAGCAAAGTTGACCCAACTTTCACCTACCACTTCCGGGTCATTTTAGGTTTAAATAGAGACTGTTACATTTCTTTTTTATGCCTGATGAAACGGTCCTGTGTTGACCCTAGAAACACATTGCAAAACAATAAAGACTTTTTAAACCACGACCCGGTTTTTATGGTTACACCAAATCCGTCCACACTGTGGAACTCTTTCCGTAGCCTCTTATGGTTAAGTTTGCAGCTGATCACGGATCCTGTGTTTGAGAGACACCTGTATGCTGCATCCATTCAGCTGGGCACGCTGATATTCTAGCTTGGCAAGGCACACGTTGATATCCTGCTGAGGTAGACGCTGATATCCTGTTGAGGTATACACCTGAACCCGGTCTCCAGCTTGGGAAGACGGATGTGTGACAACTTGTATCCAGATCTGTCGGGTTAAACATACAGAGACCCACAGCGTACTGACTGCTGCATAAACGTCAGTCTGCCTGATAGCACCTTATTCGTTTAATGGTGCCACTATTCTTGTGAGTAGATTTCATTTCTCTTGATACAGATCCATTTGTAATTACAAATCACACTATGAGGTGCCCCTTGTCTTTTTCTTCATTCTAGTATCCTTGAACCATTACACCGTGGGACACAAGAGGAGCTTGCCAATTTATTTATTTTTTCACATTACTAATCTGGGACAATAACATATGATAATATAATCTTCACAGATTATTTGTTCACAGTTTATTTGTTCTCAGTATTTTCTATTTGTTCTTATTATCATTATTATTATTATTTTTGATCACATGGTCACATTTTTGAGGATTCATTTGTAATCTGCATTTATTAATTTAGCACACACCTACTAGACATCACTGTACATTACTTTCTTGATAAACACTGCATTCCACTTTTACTTGACACGCGCTTCCTCTTAGATTTTCCTTTTGGTTTATCTTTCATAACTCTATATATATGGAGTATAACGTTAAGCAGAGAGAAGGAGGCTAGGGACACCTGTGGCAGGTGACTCCCATGTGATGTTCTTGTGCAACTACCCATACTCCAAAGGCATCCCTCTATTCAGAATGTAGCTCTCTGAGGGAAAAACTGGGCCTTAAATCAGTCTGAAAACCCTTCTCATATAAACAACCAGAACACTTTCCTTCTCTCCCTTCCTTCTGTGAGGGCAAAGACAATACTAGGTGCCACTAAGGTGGTAGAGGTTTTTAAACACCTGTATTGTAAAGGAAAGACCTGCTGAATGGCCCCTATATTTCTAATTTTCATTTGAAAACTAAACTGGTAGGTTTGTGCTAACTTCACAACGGTTTATTTTTACTCTGGTAATTTGCGTTCTAGCGATGCTGACCCTCGAGAGTGAAAACTTTTCTTTCAACTTGTAATAGCAGCGCCTAGATACTTGTGATCCACTTGTAATTTAGGCCTTAATATTTGGTTGGGATTTTAACTTTGTCATTATTGTATAGTGGTGTGTTTGTATAGTGTGATTGTGTAATGTGTAGCATTCGTGGAGTGTGTTTGTGTATTTTCTGTTTCCATAGTGTGTATATTGTTTATGTCTGTGTTCTTAGTGTTGGTGAATTGTGTAGTAGCAAGGCTGTCTGTGTTTGTATACAGTAGTTGTGTTGGTGTATTTTGTGTATGTACATTATGACATGCTACAGGAAACTGTAGAGCTAGTTTCTATAAAGAGATGCACTCTCGCACTCATTCTATAAGCATCTTCTCAGGTGTCACGTCTGCAAGTTCCGATGCTTGAGCAGAGGCTGAGAGAAGGCCGCATGAGCGTGCACTGATTCTGCATATAGAAGCTAGCGCTACCGCTTGGCTGTAACAGTCTGCTTCTTTAACTGAAGAGAAAGCAATAGACAAATGGGGAGGAGTACAAGTCCGGTAAAATGTTATTTGATAATAATAATAGTTTTCTGTCCCTTTATTAACTCCAAAAATACTCAATTTACTTTCAGAATTTCCAGTCAGTATTGGTCAAGTAAACTGACAGATTTAAAAAAAAAAAAAAAATGTTCCTGCAATTCAAAAATATAAGTACCTTAAAAACATTAAACAGTCAATCTATACTATACTCCACAACACAAACTACCTAATTACACTATTAACCCCTAACCCGCAAAAACCTCCACGCCAACTACCTAATTGCAATATTAAAGGGCCATGAAACCCACATTTTTTCTTTCATGATTTAGAAAGAGAATGTAATTTTAAACATCTTTCTAATTTACTTATATTATCTAATTTGTTTTATGCTCTTGATATTCTTTGCTGAAAAGCATATCTAGATATGCTCAGTAGCTGCTGATTGGTTGCTGCACATAGAAGCCTCATGTGATTGGCTCACCATGTGCATTGCTTTTTCTTCAACTAAGGATATCTAAAAAAGGAAGAAAAATAAATAATAGAAGTAAATTGTAATGTTGTTTAAATTTCTAGTCTCTATCTGAATCATGAAAGAAAGATTTTGGGTTTAGTGGCCCTTTAACCCCTAAACTGATAGAAGATGTCCCCGCGCTGGATGAAGATGTCGCCACCTGGAAGAAGACCATCACCGCCGGACTTCAGGAACTGTGAGTACCTATTTCGGGTTTAGACTTAGGTTGTTTTTTTTTAGATTAGGGATTTTTTTATTTTTTAATGGGCAGCAAAAGAGCTGATTGCCCTTTTAAGAGCAATGCCCATCCAAATGACCTTTTCGGGGCAATAGGTAGATACGTTTTTTTTTTTAGTTAGGATTTTTTTATTTGGGGGGCAATGCCCATACAAATGCCCCTTTAGGGGCATTGGGTAGCTTAGGTTTTTTTAGACTTAGGTTTCTTTTATTTTGGGGGTTTGTGTGGGTGGGGGGGTTACTTTTAGGGTGTAATTTGTAAAAAAAATTTAGGTAAAAGAGCTGTTTAACTTAGGGCAACGCCCTACAAAAGGCCCTTTTAAGGGCTATTGGTAGTTTATTGTTATATTAGGGGGTATTTTTATTTTGGGGGGGTTATTTTTATAGGGGGTATTAGATTAGGTTTAATTTTTTTAAATTTTGATAATTTCGTTTATTTTTTCTGTAATTTTAAAGACTACTCTCTGGGCAGGCTTATCGCCTAGTAAACTAATAAAGTGAATCAAAACAAGTCCTGTTTTACTTAAAGAACCAAGAGTATTTAAAATTATTATTCATAAGATATTATTGCTAGCTTCAAATTACTCAGAAACCTAAAATTTACTCATAAAACTTAAACAAACATGTATGTCCTTCCTGCTTCTGAAGGACATTAAAACTTTTATGTTCATCCTTCATCTTTGAATAACCCAATTTCATAATGGTAAAACCTCAGCTTCTCTCCTTTCTTCTCAATATAGGGTTCATCAGCTGTTGTTTTAACATTAAAGGGACAGTCTAGTCAAAATTAAGCGTTCGTGATTCAGATAGGGCATCTATTTATAAACAACTTTCCAATTTACTTTTATCATCAAATTTGCTTTGTTCTCTTGGTATTCTTTGTCGAAAGCTATACCTAGGTAGGCTTGTATGCTAATGTCTAAGCCCTTGAAGGCCTCCTCTTATCTCAGTGGATTTTGGCAGTTTTTTACAGCTAGACAGCGCTAGTTCATGTGTGCCATATAGATAACATTATGCTCACTCCTGTGGAGGTATTTATGCGTCAGCACTGATTGGCTAAAATGCAAGTTTGTCAAAAGAACTGAAATAAGGAGGCAGTCTGCAGAGGTTTAGATACAAGGGAATTCCAGAGGTAAAAAGTGTATTAATAGAACAGTGTTGGTTATGCAAAACTGGGGAATAAAGGTAATATCTATCTTTTTAAACAATAACAATTCAGGAGAAGACTTTCCCTTTAAGGGGTTAAATTGCTGGATGCTTTTAAGGAATGCTACATACAAGGTATGTCTGTTTCTCTAAGGGGTTAAAATGCTTTCCAATTTACTTCTGTTATATATTGTTTAGTTCTCTTAGTATCATTTGTTAAAGATTAATCTTAAGTTATGTGTCTTTAGGCATCTGGCAGGAGTGTTTGCAATAATGTTTATAGTTACAAACACTTGTAGAACGCTAAAAACCTGTATCAGTCTACCTAAGTTTTCTATTCAACCAATTATACCAAGAGAACAAAGCAAATTTGATAATAGAAGTAAATTGAAAGTTGTTTCAAATTGTATCCTCTATCTGAATAATGAAAGTTTAAAGGGACAGTCTAGTCAAAATGAAACTTTCATGATTCAGATTGGGCATGCAATTTTAAACATCTTTCTAATTTACTTTTATCATCAAATTTGCTTTGCTCTCTTGGTATTTTGTTTTGAAAGCTAAACCTAGTTAGGTTCAAATTGATTTCTAAACTGTTGAAAACCGCCTCCTACCTCAGTGCATTTTGACAATTTTTCCCAGTAAGACAGTGCTAGTTCATGTGTGCCATATAGATAGCATTGTGCTCACTCCTGTGCAGTTATTTAGGAGTCAGCACTGATTGGCTACAATGCAAGTCTGTCAAAAGCACTGCGATAAGGGGGCAGTCTAAAGATTCTTAGATACAAGGTAATTACAGAGGTAAAAAGTGTATTAATATAACCGTGTTGGTTATGCAAACCTGGGGAATGGGTAATAAAGGGATTATCTATCAATAATAACAATTCTGGAGTATACTGTCCCTTTACTTAACTTTACTGTCCCCTTTAAACTCATGACAAAATTACTTCTGAGGCCATGTTGAGAAGGGAAGCATTGAAATACAAAACAAAGAAAAACCAGCGAGCCTCAGTTTTACGGTATGTAATCCTTTATTCCTCCTTCATAGGTGCAACAATATTGTGTAGTAAAAACTGTACACAGGCAGTGCTGTCAGCCTAGCATCTGACGCGTTTCGGCTAGTATGCCTTAATCGTAGATGCCCAATCAGTGACCATTCAATCCATATAGTCACTGCAATTAAAAAAATGCAAAAAACACTGTGGCTAATTTACTAAAAACAGACCTGAATGATTAACTCTTGGGCGATGTAATGAAGAGACAGAATTTAAAAAGGGGGGGGGGGGGATTTGATTAGATAGGGACAAATTTCACAGCAAAATAAACCAATTATATTATGCTCTTTTACTCTTATTTTGTTTAACCCAAATACTTCAGTTAATATGAGGATATTGGAAAAACATATGTGTATATATCTTCAAAACCAATATTTACTCATTTGGAACGTTCTAAGCTTATTTATACACGCCTGATGAGACAATAATATTAAAACTGAGATGGGTATTGAATATAAGAGTATGTCTGTTGAACCAATTTAAACAAAACACAAAGAGTTAAATCCTTTTCCAAAAATTAATTATGTCCCCACTAATATTAAAGCCTTGTGGTCTTCTAGTTCTCAGAAGAAATATCCAGAAGGCTTCCCTATGAAACATTTTCACTGTTTTATCTCCCCCCCTGGGACCTACTTGCATGCGTTCAATTACACACCAATTAAAGGTGGTAACCTTTTTGTCATGCACTTGTATGAAATGTCGCACAAGATCTGAACAATCCATTTCTTGCTCTATATTATTGAGGTGTTCCCTTATGCGTGAGCGCACCTCTCTTGAGGTGCACCCCACATACTGTAATTTACATTGGGAGCATTCTGCAAGATAGATCACATATTTTGTGCGACAGTTGGTACATTCACTCAAATCAAAAACTTTTTGGGTTACATATGATTGAAACTGTTTAGTGGGTCTCATATGATTACAAGCTATACATTGTGAAAAGTGACATTTGTAATGTCCTTTAGAGGTAAGCCAACTACTTGTTCTTTAACTCTTATTTTGTATCATAGATGGAGATAATATATTACCTAGTGTAGTACCCCTCTTAGGAATAAAACTACATCCCCTTGACACATAGTCCTTAAGACTGTCCTCTCCTGTCACAATTGATAGATGCCTTTTCACAATGTTACATATTTCTTCAAACTGTGGGCTGTAGGTTGTAACAAAACAGGGTCTGTCTTCCTGGGATCTGAGTTTACCCTTCCTATTGGAACCTTGTAGGAGTGTGTCCCTGTCTAGTCTCTTAACTTCAAGGAAAGCCCTATTCACTGCAGTGATGTGCAGTCACTAGAGGCAGGTGAGGCAGTGCTTCACCTCTCATATGGGCAAAAATATATTTTTTTTATTGGCTTTAAAAAAAAAATTGTAAATTTTTTCCCCCAGCATTTTTTTCTCTCACAGCTATATGTTGTGCAATGAAGAGGCACAATCAGGTCTGCCCACCATTACACAACATGCTGCGCCATCTACTGGATGCAAGTGGTTAAGATCATTGCATGGCTCATTAACTGCTTATTTGAGGCAGTCCTATTTGGGCTGAACCAATCCAGTGAGAGGCATTAGTAAGTGGAACATAGGGTTGAGCTGGATGTTAAATCATATAAAACAAAACAAAAACGCAAAAAAACAACTTTCATATATTTTGTTGCTGTCCTGTGAACCTGCTAGCTTTGCTAAAGTGAAAAAGAGAGTTCTGTTCTTCCCCTCTAAGTGCAGTGGAATGTGCCACTGTCACTTCCTGAATCCTTACAGAGCAGGAGAGAGGCACAGAGAGCAGTGTTTCACCCACATCTTATTAAAGTAAGATTTTACTGAAAGAGTCTGTTAGTTAAAATGATAATTTAATGAATGTGGTTTAGTGTTTGTTTACTCTTTTATAGCAGGGTCGTTTTTGTATTTTGTTTACTCAAACTTTACACCCACTAACTTAGCAGCTTGCCTCTGTACTTCACACTAAATAATAGACTAATTTTCTGAACTCTCTGTAGCTCTGCTGTTTTATTACTTTAAAATGCAGTGGTCCCCCCCCCCCCCCCTTGTGTGTGTGTGTGTGTGTGTGTGTGTGTCTCTCTCTCTATCTATCCATCTCTCTCCTTATGTGTTGTTCTCCCCCATGGTCTCTTTCTCTCTCTGTCTCTCTTCCTCCCCCTCTGACTCTCATCCCTTATGTAATGAAAGAATCTATAAGCATAATTTGCAGCATTAAAGTAAAAAGTATGTTTTAAACATATTTTAATGGGCATGGATTTCTAGATCTCATAATCAGAGCAAGCATTGTGTTATCTGGCAAGAGTTTCTGTTACAATCCTTTTAGACTAAAATCAGATGTTTACTAAGTTGACCAGTTTTCCAAGACACCATTTAAAGGGACATGAAACCCATATGAAACCCATATGCAAATTTAAATAACTTTCCAATTTACATCTAATATCTAATTTTCTTTATTCTTTTGATGTCCTTTGTTGAAAATCATATCTAAATATGCTCAGTAGCTGCTGATTGGTGGCTGCACATAGATACCTCATGTGATTGGCTCACCCATGTGCATTGCTATTTCTTCAACAAAGGATATCTAAAGAATGAAGGCGTATCCTAGCCACTGCCTCACCATCCTCTGACGTCACTGCACGTCACTGATTCACTGTCTTATTAGAATATCCTCTCTCCAATAATTGGTTCCTCAGTTTGTCCCCCTCATCTAAGAAGTCTGACTCAAAAGTGCAGTTGCGCTTGAGTCTGATAAACTGGCATTTGGCTATGCCAAAGCCAGTATGTTTAGGATGTGAAGACTTAGCGTGGAGGATAGTATTGGAAGAGATGGGCTTTCTATAAAGACTAGTGGCTACTTTACCCGTAGAAACTATCCCTTTGAGGATTACATCCAGATATAGTATCTCTTCTGTTCCTGATTCAGCGGTAAATTTAAGATTGACCTGGTTGTCATTTAGATATTTGATAAAATCTGCCCTTTCATCATCTCCTCCCGTCCACACAAACAAGAGATCATCTATAAATCTCTTGTATGTCTTGATTTTGGACCTGAACGGGTTCTGTTCCCCAAAGACGTGGGACCGCTCCCACCAACCCATAAAAAGGTTGGCATAGGAGGGGTCAAATTTAGCCCCCATAGCGGTCCCACGTCTCTGCAGGTAGAAGCCATCCCCAAACTTAAAATAGTTGTGGTCTAGAAGAAACTTGATGACCCTGATCACAAATCCTTTAAGATTTTCATCAAAAGTCGTGTACATGTCCATCAAAAGTCATGTACATGTCCAGAGAGAACTTTATTGCCTCTAATCCATCTTCATGTGGGATAGTGGAGTAGAGGCTGACCACATCAACGGTCAGCCATACACACTCTTTATCCCAAATGATCTTGTCTAGGCTATTGAGGAGGTGAGTGGTATCCTTCAAATAGGAAGGTAGTTGGTAGACTATGGGCTGGAGTAGGGACTCTACACAGCCAAAAAGGTTCTCGAATAGGGAACCAATTCCTGAAACAATCGGTCTTCCCCTCACCTCCTCCTAGGATTTATGAACCTTGGGGAGGTGATGGAAGATAGGAATGACTGGTGATTGAACATTTAAAAAATCAAAGGTTTCCTGATCAAGAATCCCCAACTCCAGCCCATCGTCCAGCAAATTTACCAGTTCATGTTTAAAATCTGCAGTGGGATCTTTGTGTAAGTTTATGTAAACTTCAGGATCATTGATCTGTCATTCAGCTTCTAGGGTATAAGAGAACTTGTCCATTGAAATACATGTAGGGTACTCTTCTGAATCAGTGTCTGGTGTATGCCATAGATAAACAAAGCAGGAATGTGTTAAACAAATATATCCCTGAGTAGATAAATTAATACAAACACTTCATTTTTCACATGCTTATAACTGCAGTTTGCAATGGTCAATTTGACTAAAATTATAATTTTTAATGATTAACAATAACTTAAATGCATTAATTTGGGCCAGATTACAAGCGGATGGCTATTTAATGCTCCTGCTCGAGCTTTCACTGTGCTTAGAAGAAAGCTTTTAGCTTGCGTCGGGTTGCACTCGTATTTTGAGTTGAAAGTAAACTGTTTTTGCTTGCGCATAAAAAGCTGAACTTAGAATACCGCGCATGCAATAACGTATTCCCCATAGAAGTCAATGAAGCAAAAAAAGTGGGGGGAAAAATAAACACTCTACTCGCATGCAAACACAATCGCATATTCTAAAGTGCGCTAACCCAACATGAAAATATAAATATTTTACATTCCAATGTTCTTAGAATAAATATTATAATATTTGCTATTTATTCATAAATACATATTTATATATATATATATATATATATATATATATAGTTTTTTTGCACAAATATATATATATATATATATATATATATATATATATATATATATATATATGTATATATATACAAATATTTATATATATATATATATATATATATTTATATGAATATGCAAATACTTAGAACATATTCTGATATGTGCAGAACATTGTAATGTGAAATATTTACAGTAAATATACACTATAACACTTTATGCAAATATTGCATAAATATGATTTCACATGTTTTCATGTTTTTATATATATATATATATATATTTATATATATGTCTATATGTTTATATATATTTATGTGTTTATATGTCCATATATGTCTGTAAATACATACACACACACACACACACACACACATATATATATATATATATATATATATATATATACACACACATCTTTACACATGTATATGTATGTATTTCAATGTTAAAGGGACATAAAACAAGTTGGGATAGAGACATAATATAATAATATACGGCTAGAATTAGAGTTTTGTCGGTAATGACCCGCGTAGCTAACGCTGGCTTTTTTTTCCCCGCACCTTTTAAATACCGCTGGTATTTAGAGTTCACAGAATGGCTGCGTTAGGCTCCAAAAAAGGAGCGTAGAGCATAATTTACCGCCACTAAGCGGTGCTTACGGACGCGGCCAGCTTCAAAAACGTGCTCGTGCACGATTCCCCCATAGGAAATAATGGGGCAGTTTGAGCTGAAAAAAAACCTAACACCTGCAAAAAAGCAGCGTTCAGCTCCTAACGCAGCCCCATTGTTTCCTATGGGGAAACACTTCCTAAGTCTGCACCTAACACCCTAACATGTACCCCGAGTCTAAACACCCCTAACCTTATACTTATTAACCCCTAATCTGCTGCCCCCGCTATCGCTGACCCCTGCATATTATTATTAACCCCTAATCTGCCGCTCCGTACACCGCCGCCACCTACGTTATCCCTATGTACCCCTAATCTGCTGCCCCTAACTCCGCCTACCCCTATATTATATTTATTAACCCCTAATCTGCCCCCCTCAACGTCGCCGACACCTACCTACACTTATTAACCCCTAATCTGCCGACCGGACCTCGCCGCTACTATAATAAAGTTATTAACCCCTAATCCGCCTCACTCCCACCTCAATAACCCTATAATAAATAGTATTAACCCCTAATCTGCCCTCCCTAACATCACTGACACCTAACTTCAAGTATTAACCCCTAATCTGCCGACCGGACCTCACCGCTACTCTAATAAATGTATTAACCCCTAAAGCTAAGTCTAACCCTAATAACTATTTAATAGCTACCTAGTTAAAATAATTACAAAATTACCTGGAAAATAAATCCTAACCTAAGTTACAATTAAACCTAACACTACACTATCAATAAATTAATTAAATACAATACCTACAAATAAATACAATTAAATAAACTAACTAAAGTACAAAAAATAAAAAAGAACTAAGTTACAAAAAAATAAAAAAATATTTACAAACATTAGAAAAATATTACAACAATTTTAAACTAATTACACCTACTCTAAGCCCCCTAATAAAATAACAAAGCCCCCCAAAATAAAAAAATGCCCTACCCTATTCTAAAATTAAAATAGAAAAGCTCTTTTACCTTACCAGCCCTTAAAAGGGCCTTTTGCGGGGCATGCCCCAAAGAATTCAGCTCTTTTGCCTGGAAAAAAAACCATACAATACCCCCCCCCAACATTACAACCCACCACCCACAGACCCCTAATCTAACCCAAACCCCCCTTAAATAAACCTAACACTAAGCCCCTGAAGATCTTCCTACCTTATCTTCACCACACCGGGTATCAGCGATCGGTCCAGGCTCCGATGTCTTGATCCAAGCCCAAGCGGGGGGCTGAAGACGTCCATCCTCCAGCTGAAGTCTTGATCCAAGCGGCGGCTGAAGAAGTCCATCTTCGGGCAGAAGTCTTCATCCTATCCGGGCAGAAGAGGAGATCCGGACCGGCAAACATCTTCATCCAAGTGGTATCTTCTATGTTCTTCCATCCAATGACGAGCGGCTCCATCTTGAAGACCTCCGGCGTGGATCCATCCTCTTCTTCCGACGACTAGACGACGAATGAAGGTTCCTTTAAGGGACGTCATCCAAGATGGCGTCCCTCGAATTCCGATTGGCTGATGGAATCAGCCAATCAGATTCAAGTTCAATCCGATTGGCTGATTGGATCAGCTAATCAGATTGAGCTCACATTCTATTGGCTGATCGGAACAGCCAATAGAATGCAAGCTCAATCTGATTGGCTGATTGGATCAGCCAATCGGATTGAACTTGAATCTGATTGGCTGATTCCATCAGCCAATCAGAATTTTCCTACCTTAATTCCGATTGGCTGATAGAAGATGCCACTTGGATGAAGATGTTTGTCGGTCCGGATCTCCTCTTCTGCCCGGATAGGATGAAGACTTCTGCCCGAAGATGGACTTCTTCAGCCGCCGCTTGGATCAAGACTTCAGCCGGAGGATGGACGTCTTCAGCCCCCCGCTTGGGCTTGGATCAAGACATCGGAGCCTGGACCGATCGCTGATACCCGGTGTGGTGAAGATAAGGTAGGAAGATCTTCAGGGGCTTAGTGTTAGGTTTATTTAAGGGGGGTTTGGGTTAGATTAGGGGTATGTGGGTGGTGGGTTGTAATGTTGGGGGGGGGGTATTGTATGTTTTTTTTTCCAGGCAAAAGAGCTGAATTCTTTGGGGCATGCCCCGCAAAATGCCCTTTTAAGGGCTGGTAAGGTAAAAGAGCTTTTCTATTTTAATTTTAGAATAGGGTAGGGCATTTTTTTATTTTGGGGGGCTTTGTTATTTTATTAGGGGGCTTAGAGTAGGTGTAATTAGTTTAAAATTGTTGTAATATTTTTCTAATGTTTGTAAATATTTTTTTATTTTTTGTAACTTAGTTCTTTTTTATTTTTTGTACTTTAGTTAGTTTATTTACTTGTATTTATTTGTAGGTATTGTATTTAATTAATTTATTGATAGTGTAGTGTTAGGTTTAATTGTAACTTAGGTTAGGATTTATTTTACAGGTAATTTTGTAATTATTTTAACTAGGTAGCTATTAAATAGTTATTAACTATTTAATAGCTATTGTACCTGGTTAAAATAAATACAAAGATGCCTGTAAAATAAATATTAATCCTAAAATAGCTAAAATATAATTATAATTTATATTGTAGCTATATTAGGATTTATTTTACAGGTAAGTATTTAGCTTTAAATAGGATTAATTTATTTAATAAGAGTTAATTTATTTCGTTAGATAAAAATTATATTTAATTTAGGGGGGTGTTAGTGTTAGGGTTAGACTTAGCTTTAGGGGTTAATACATTTAATAGAGTCAGCAGATTAGGGGTTAATACTTGAAGTTAGGTGTCGGTGATGTTAGGGAGGGCAGATTAGGGGTTAATACTATTTATTATAGGGTTATTGAGGCGGGAGTGAGGCGGATTAGGGGTTAATACATTTATTAGAGTAGCGGTGAGGTCCGGTCAGCAGATTAGGGGTTAATAATTGTAGGTAGGTGGAGGCGACATTGGGGGCGGCAGATTAGGGGTTAATAAATATAATATAGGGGTCGGCGGTGTTAGAGGCAGCAGATTAGGGGTACATAGGGGTAATGTAGGTTGCGGCGGTGTGCGGTTGGCAGATTAGGGGTTAAATTTTTTTAATAGAGTGGCGGCGATGTGGGGGGGGCCTCGGTTTAGGGGTACATAGGTAGTTTATGGGTGTTAGTGTACTTTAGAGCACAGTAGTTAAGAGCTTTATGAACTGGCGTTAAAAAAAAAAAAAAAGATCTTAACTCCTGACTTTTTTCTGCGGCTGGAGTTTGGTTGTTAGATTTCTAACGCTCACTTCAGCCATGACTCTAAATACCAGCGTTAGGAAGATCCCATTGAAAAGATAGGATACGCAAATGGCGTAGGGGGATCTGCGGTATGGAAAAGTCGCGGCTGCAAAGTGAGCGTTAGACCCTTTCCTAACTGACTCTAAATACCAGCGGGCGGTAAAAACCAGCGTTAGGAGCCCCTAACGCTGGTTTTGACGGCTAACGCCAAACTCTAAATCTAGGCAATAATATCTTCTTTAATTACCTTACCTGCAAATTTATACTGCAGTGCCTCACCATTAACCCTTTTTTTTAAGTTTCTAAATTGTAAAGCTCTAACTCCCCGCACACATTTCCGTCTATGACTGTATCTATATATATTGTTGTTTTGGTAGAATGCAAAAATGCATAGGGATTATCTGCTGGAGCATGCCTAGAAGATGTGAACTCAGTTGAAATACAATGCCTGTGTCTAAACACTGATAAGGGGGGTGGAGTTGGCCTCTCCAGGCAGCTTAGCTATATAATTCATTTTGCTTATTCTCGAAAATTATTTAAAAATACTTGTCAGCAATTTTTAAACATTTTTTTAATGCAAACTATTTTTAATTAATTAGCCCTTTTAGGATATGCACAGATCTCAACCTGTTTTATGTCCCTTTAAAGCCCTTTGCCTGCTTTTTTTTCTAACACCTAATACCTCATATCTTTGAGCTTTTATAATGTTTTTGTGCAATATTTTTTATAAATAGTTTTTTTATTAGATAGTGTTATTATGAGTCTAACTATACTTTGTAATGTATTTTTGATGTGTTTTGTGACATTTTTTTTGTTTTGCAAAATAGTAAACCAGAGCTCTGTGGTCTCTCTAACTAAACACGTTTTATTTTGACTTGTGCTCAAGTGATCATGCTTACTTTCAACTTGTAATACGAGAGGAAACAGCTGCAATAAACCCCTTATTGTTAACACGCGACTCGTATTCTGGCCCTTTATTAGTTTAGGAGATATGAAATGGAGAAAAAATCAAGTTGGTAATATTGTATATGGAAATCAAATTTTTGTTCATGGTTTGGCATTTAAATAAATAAATAAATCTTAGTTTGCTTATAAAATTACATTATCAATATTAGTCTATTTACACCGGTAAA